>NC_133662.1:11092363-11282427 GCF_037893015.1 Macrotis lagotis
TTTATATTTGGCTCTATCACACTGTGATTTCTTTTTTCATTGGGTAGGAGTGGGGGGAAAAACAGATTTCCTTTCCTAATTCCATTTGGCTCAGGTGGCTGTTAAATTGAGTTTGTCTCCTCTGAACACATGCCCACCAAGGGTTCCGAGGAAGATTTGTTATTGTCTTGGGGGGGGGGGGACAATAAGAGGCAAAGAGAGTAGCCAGCCTGGGACTATAGCTTTTGTGCAAATAATCCATACCTGAGTCCTGGAAAGCTGTTTGTATGCAGAGTAAACACCTTTATAACCTATTTCTGTGTTTAGCTTTAAAAAAAAATCAACTTCTTTGTTCTAAATCCTGACATCTCCTCCCCATGTCTAGCTATACTCATCATCTGCCTCAGAATGAGGGCAGAGTCCATGCCTGCCATGTGTTAGGGATAGAAAATGAAAAAGAGTTCCTGTAATCTCCTTAATATAAGGACAACTCTCCTCCCTCATCTGCCAAATTGAGTGGCATAGAGATTAACCTGGAAGCAATTCAAAGCTTGGCAGGACTCTTGCCTGAGGATGACCTACAGGTCTGAGAAGCAGTCCAGGTTTGTCTGCCTTTGGTTTGCTCAATGGTTAGGGCATTCCTACTAACCAAAAAAATCCTAGATATGCAAGCTGCTAAAAGGAGAAAGAGACAGATTTTAGACACTACCTACAGCCAAACATTCCATAATGATGAAAATGCACACAAAGGTCATTTTTAGTTTTTATACTTTTTGCAAACACAGGTTTTCAGTATCAGAAAATTATTTTTCATGTCCTCTAAGTATTCATTTTGTAATAGTAACTTTGAGGTTTGCAAAATAATTTATAAATATTAGTTCATTTGATCATCACAACAACCCTGGGAGGTATATGAATATTACAGCTGAAAAAACTGAGGCAAAAAATGTCAAATGACTTGCCCAGGATCACAACTAGTAAGTGTCTAAGAGGTCTTCCTGACTCCAGGTCAAGCACTATGCCTCTAGAACTCTGTAATCTCCATGACCTTGGACAAATGACTTGACCTCTGTGGATTTCTGTTTTCTCATCTGTTAAATCAGGGGCTCCTAGTTCTAAATCCTGGGCTCCTGTGAAAAATCAAGCCTCACATATTATAAAGGCCCCAAACCATTATTAATACAAGAGATGAAATTTTCATCTTTCTCCTAAACAAATCTTGTTTAGAAAACAGTTATCTTGTCCCAGATCTGAACCTAGATGATGAAGTCCAACCCATATAGACTAGTTCAATTCCTATAGACCTGCCAGCTGATAATGTAACTAATCAGAATAAGCCATCTCTGCTTCTGAGTTAGATGACAATATGGGAAGAATTTTATGTGTTTACTACCCACATCTCATTAATGATGGGGAAGAGGGTACTATTTACCATTTTCCTAACTTACAGCCTGGAACCTAGCATATTCCCCATGCATATTAGTTCATACTATTTAGAACTGAAAAGAACTTTAGCCCAATCCTTTAATTTTGCAGAGGGAATTGAAAGCCAGGGAGAAATAACTTGCCCCAGATCAGATAAACAGATAGATAGACAGATAGTTTGTTAGAATGTTGACTAAATTCATGAAGACTTAGGTCCAGTCCAAATCTTAAAACTTTTTCATCTCTATCTAGGGAGGGTGAAGGAAATAAGATTTAGCATGAGTTTTTGGTTATTGGAGAAGTACTCATTGTCCCTGGACCCTTCCTGAATTCTAGGTCTTGTGGGCCAAAAAGAAAAAAACAGTAGGCAAGTGGCTGAGCCTAATTCCCTCATCTGTAAAATAAGGGAGTTGCCTTTCCAGCTTCAGAGCTATGGTCCTTCATCTATGTTGGATAACAATATGCTTGCCATTAAAACATTAATTGAAAGGCAGACTCCAGCTTTCAGGGTTGCCATCCTTTCCTGCTGCCCCACCTCCCAGAATCAAAGCCCTCCAAGCCATATACAGAGAATGAAAGAGGGAGGAGGCTTTTCTAGGGAACAGCCTTGGGTGAGGAAAATTGTCTTTGAAAACGATACAGGGGCAAGGTATCGATTTATGCCTAGAATAAGACATCTTCCCAGTCAGGTGGGAGTGGAGCTGATAGAGGGAGTTAGAGAGAGAGTTATGACCCCGCAGAAAGACCAGGTTTATTAATTCAGGCTCTAACAAATAGCCAATTAATGGCTCCAGCTGCTAATTAGTAAGCAGTTAACTCCCGTTATAAATCGGGCAGCCAGAGAGCAGCAATGAGGTGAGCCCATGAGAACTCCTCTGGAGCAGGGAAGTATGCAGAGATTCTTGGGCCTTATTTCCTCTGCTGTGAATCCATCTACCCTCCTTCTCTTGCCCTGTACCTCTGGTCTTGGCCTGATGCCCATAATTGCAGAACCAAACCATGAGAAAATGACCCTCAGCTCCTCCCTCTCTTATGATTACTCCTTCTCTCCTGCCAGTCAGCAAGCAGCTAATGTCTACTGCTAGAGAAAACTGTGGCACTATTAATAATATTACCAGACTCCTGTATAGCTTCTATATCTATCATCTCATTTGATGGTGAGAAGGTAAGACAGTTATCATCATCCCATAAGAAACCCAGCTCATCTAATAACTTCTTGTCAGATTAGAACCAGAACCCAGGGCTGTGGGTTCTCATATAACAGAAAAGGTGAGGTAGAAAATTATTCAGTAGCAAGCTAATACTGTATGACCTTGGACTAATCCCTCCACCTTCTTGGTCTCTGTAAAATAAGGGGTTGATGAAATGATAAACAATAATATCCAAGACTATTTCTGTTCCTAGAGGCAGCTAGATGACTTGGTGATTAGAGCACCGAATCAGAAAGACTTGAGTTCAGATCTGACCTTAGACTTTCACTGGTTATATGACCTTGGTTATAAAATTAACTTCTATGAAAGTTAAGTATCATTAATTTATTTTTACCTTAATTCACTGGAGAAGGAAATGACAAACGATTTAAGAAAACCCTGTGGACAATGTAGTCCACAAGATCATGAAGACTCAGACACAACTAAACAACAACAAAGCTCCATTCCACTAGGGGTATGCTGGTAAATGTTTAAAAAGGCTTTGGAGAATTATTTTTTCCATTTTTAATATTTTTATTTATTTTTTTCCAGCTATATTCAATGGTAGCTTTCAGCGATCATTTTTGTAAGGTTCTGAGTTTCACATTTTTCTTCCTGGTTCCCTCCCTTCTCTTTCTCCTCCCTCTGAAAGAAAGCAATCTGATACAGGCTCTACATATGTAATTGCACTTAACATTTCATATACATTATGAACATTTTCTCCATCACCTTCTTAATTCTAAACTATCAGTAAAATAATAAATTTAACCCTGATTTGTATCTGTTTGCTATTTTTCAAGGTATGGTTGTTCTCAGTTAAAAATTTCCAATTTCAGTAGTTCCGAGACAGCTCCAGTTCTACGAATCCATGCTTTTCAGACCCTGCCTTTAAGGATAGTTCTGAGGGCCCCTCCATTTCTCATAATTGCAGTTAAACTACATTACTCATCAAATCTGCTGCTTGACAAATTTTTCTGGGTTCATATTTTCTCTAAAATCCCTTTCAACTCTAATCTCTCTGTTCTAATCTATTCTAATCTCCAATTTATTCTGCCCATATCTTGTTTGCCTTCAGTTGTTTATATTTTATCTCCTACATTACACTTGACATTCTGAGAACAGGGACTGTCTTTTGTCTTTCTTTGTATTCCAAATGAATTGGATTTAAGTGATGAAGACTTGCACAAAGTTATCAGCCTCACTCTCTCTTCCAAAGTCAACAAAATCAGGGCAGCTAGGTAGTGCAGTGGATAGAGCACCGGCCCTGGAGTCAGGAGTACCTGAGTTCAAATCCGGCCTCAGACACTTAATAATTACCTAGCTGTGTGGCCTTGGGCAAGCCACTTAACCCCATTGCCTTGCAAAAACTAAAAACGAAAACAAAAAGTCAACAAAATCCAGTGGCAAGACAAAAGTCAAGATGACTGCTAAGGACTTGGGATGATGAGTGGTAAGGACTTGGGATGCAGTAGATGACCTTGATGTCTTCAATGTCTGCCCAAGTTCTAAATATCCCACAGCACCTGCTTCATCTACTTTAATGGTCATTGGAACAACTTGTTTTCATCCACCCATTTTGCCAGAAGAAGTCTTCACTTGCTTGATCAACAGATTTGAAACCTGTCAGTTTATCCTCAAACTGATTCAGCCAGTCAGCTGAGATAGTTTTACCAGGTTGTGGCCACAGTGCATGCTACAGCTACTTAGAATAAGAAAAATATGAATATGCAGAATTGAGAGAAACTTGGGAAAACTTACATGAACTGATGAAAAGTAGGATAAGCAGAATTAGGAAAACAATGTACCCTTCTGCTCCAATGATGTATATGGAAAGAACAAAAGACTAAAGCAACCAAACTTGACTCTGGAGAAGAATTAAGTATCTTTCTTCCTTCTTTTCAGAGGTGGAAGCTTTCAGTAGTGGAATGTTGTATATGCTGTCAGATACAGTTGATTTGTTTATTAGTTTTGCCAAAATGCTTTTTTAAATATATATATTTTTGCTTTTCTATATAATATTAACTATATATATATATATATTTCTTCTTTTTATGTCTTAGTGGCAAGACATAGTTCACTAAAAAGGGGAGGAGAGAGAGATGTACTCAGAATAAAGATGACTAAGACATAAAATCAATGAAATAAAAAAAATTTTTAAATAAAATAAAGGTTCAGAGGTTCAAAAGTCACCTGCTTTTAACACCAGCTTGGCAGATTTTTGTCAATTGACAAGACAGCTGTAAAGAGAGCTTATTGTTCAATTGATTGAGTCATGTAACCCCATTTGAGATTTTCTTGGCAAAGATATTGAAATCGTTGGCCATTTCTTTCTTCAGCTTATTTTATAGATGAGGAAACAGGCAAACAGGGTGAAATGACTTGCCCAGTATCACACAGCTAGTAAATGTCTAAGGTCAAATTTGAACTCAGGTCCTCCTGACCCCAGGCTTGAAGCTCCTTCCCTTGTATTACCACAGCTACTTAGAGGTAGTACAGTACAGTAAGTAGAAAAACCAGCACCTCCAGTTTTGCATCTTGACTCTGAATTAATGCTTTCTGTCTTTGGGGTTTTAGTGTTCTCTGAACCTCAATTTTCTCTTCTATAGCATGGAGCCAGTAATGGCCTGTCTTGCCTAGCTCCCAAGGAAAGAATCAAATGAGACAATGTCTCCAAAAGAACATAGAAATTGTTAAATAAATGTAGGGCAGCCCAACTGTTCTTCTTATTGTTTATATGTCTTGGAAGTGGGCATAGGCTAAGAAAGTCAAGTAGCTTCTCTGCACCATAAGGGCATTCTCCTTGCATAGAAGAAAAGATGAAGAGTTAGAAATGGCCCATAGCTCCAGGGAGATACCAGTCTGATGAGGAGACCCCTTCCCTCTCTTCAGTATTGCCTGACCTGAAAATCTGAAAAGTTCCTAGTTTCAGAAAACTCTAGATCTGATGATGAAAACATAGTTCTTGCCCTTAGGGAGTCCTTGATATATAATAAGAGATAAAAGACACAGATGCAAGATTCTGACAAGACAGGAGCAATCATAATGATGAATTCTTCCCTAAACAAATCCCCAAAACTCTCCATAGCAGTTATTTCAAACCTCTTCTCTAAGCAAACCTCTCCCTCCCTCCAGGTCTCTCATTTGTGGTTGCCCCCTTATACTTTGCTGAGAAAACAGACCATTCCTCATGAGTTTCCTCTTCTTCTCTTCATCTTAAAACTCCTTGAACCTTTCCTCCTTTCCTCAGTCTCTGATGATACAAAGATCCTTCTCCTAACAAAACCAACCTTCTTTTCTTTGTTAGGTTGTTTGTTTTGCAAGGCAAATGGGGTTAAGTGGCTTGCCCAAGGCCACACAGCTAGGTAATTATTAAGTGTCTGAGGTCACATTTGCACTCAGGTACTCCTGACTCCAGGGCAAGTGCTCTATCCACTCTACCACCCCAAAACCAACCTTCTAATATGCCATTGGCCCTTTTTCCTTCCCACCTTCTTCAATAGATTTTCTTCTCAATTACCTCTCCAACTCTAGTCTTCAATCTTCTCCTGTCTATTGGTTCCTTCCTTACTGTCAACAAACATGCCCCAATATTCCCCAAGTCTTAAAAAGTCTTCACTAGTCCTTACCATTCCCTCAAACTATTGTCCTATGTACAGGAATAATGTGAGGTTCAACTTAGATAATGTATTTTGCAGGGAGGAACAGAGTCACACAGCAAATATCTGAAGCCAAATTTGAACTCATGCAGTCCTGACTCCAAGTCTGGCACTTTATCCACTGAGCCACCTAGTTGCCACCAAGACACTGAATTTAAAACACTTTACACACCTTAAAATGCTATATAAATACCAGTTATTATAATTATATGCTACATATTTATTATATTTTATGTTCTAATAATACTGTTATTATACCATAGTCACAAGGCCTCCAGTCTGGTAATAACTTCATTCTCTGAGTCTTCTATGAGCTTAAGTAATATTTATAAAGGAATATAGGAGTGTGATGGTAAATATTTAACAATGGACTCTCTTGGTTAAAAAATATATATTGTATGTGTGTTTATGTATATGTATGTATATATATATATATATATATATATATATATATATATATACTTTTCAGTTTAATCCATCTAATTAACCATTAAGTCTATATAATCAACAAAATAATAAAGCAAGCCCTGATTTGTAGCAATTGCTAATTTTTTGAAGTACAAATTATCATTTCAAATTTCTGGTTACAGAGGACTCTGGCACAACTCTGCCTACATCTCTCTTCCCTTTCTCCAAACTCCTATAAAAAGTCATCTATACTGGTTGTTTCCACTTCCCTTCCTTTCACTTCTTAATCCTTTGCAAACATGTTTTTGACTTCATCACTCAAGTGAAAATTCTTTTTGTAAAGTTACCAGTGATCTCTTTATTGACAAGCCTGTCTTTTCTCAGTATCCATCTTTCTTGATCTCTTTATAGCATTTGACACTACTCACCACCCTCTCCTTCTGACTACACTCTCTTCAAAGTTTATGTGACATTCTTCTCTCTTAGTTTTCCTCCTAACATGTCAGACTGCTCCTCTTCAATCTCCTTTACTAACTCAACACCATGATTCTTAACTGGATACACCCCAAAACTCTCAACTCTCTACATTGTCTCACAAGGTGAGCCCATCTCCTCCTGCAGAATTAATGATCTCTATTCTGAAAACTTCCAGATATTTATATGCAGCTTGTCTTTCTACTAAATTTCAGTTCCAAATTATCAACTACCTTCTGGACATTTCAGAAATAGTTGAACCACCTGTCAAAAACTCCTTAAAGTTATTATCTTCTCTCTCTGAAGTCTACCCCTTTCAAATGCCCCTATTTCTGTCAAAGGCACCTCTGCCCTACTGGGTTCACAGGTTTGCAATCTTGATGTCATCTTCATCTCTTCCATATAAACAATTGTTGATAAACCTTGCCATTTTAACTTTGTGAAATCTCTTATATCCATTCCCTTCTCACTATTTGCATAGCCATCACCTAGACTATTGCAATGGCCTCCTGGTTATTCTCCTTGCCTCATATATCTCACCATGCCAATCCATTCTCTACACAGCTACCAAAGTGATTTTCCTGAAGCAAAGGTCTGATCCTGTCACTCCCCTACTCAATAAATTACTGTAGCTCTGCCTCTAAGATAAAATACTCCACCAGAATACTCCAGTGGATAAAAACTCCACTGAGTTTTTAAAACCCTTCACAACCTGGGCCCATCTTACCTTCTCAGTCTCATTCATTATGCATCAATTCCCCTTCTCTGCACAAGAGAAGTTCTTCTCTCACTCCACTCTCCTCCTCCTGTCTGCCCTGCACACCTGGAAGGCACAGAGATGAGGATCTCTGCCTTATCGAATATCTTCCTTTCTTCAAGAGTTAGTTAATAACACTATCTTCAACCTGAAATCTTTCCTCATTCTCCCTGTTTGTGTTCTCTCTGTCCAGATTATCTTGCATTAATTTTGTATTCTTTTCTGTATATATTCTCTCTTCCATTAGACTATAAACCCCTTGAGAGAAGGAGCTGTTTCACTTTTGTCTTTGCATGCCTCTTCCTGTGCCCAACGTGGCAAGTTTTAAATAAACACAAATTGTTGATTGATCAGTTGCCCACTGAATTCATAAGTGCTGATGGGTTTAGGAGCTAAGGACTGAACTTGTTACTGTTCACTTCTTTTGGTATTTATTCATACAACTGTTTCATACCTTTCTAATCTGGTTGACTCTAGACTGCCAAGTTGCAGTTGGACCCAGGGGGAGCAAACTGTTGTTTTCATTTGGATATTTTCTTCTAATGCAAATGTCTCCATGTGCTTTTGGGAAATGAGTGTTTGCAGGGAGAAAAATGGAAAATCTACAAGAGGACTGGTCATAATCCTCCCGAAGAGACAGCTCAGCCCTTTGGATCTCTTTTTGATACCATCCCCACTACCACAAAAATTCCCATTTCCATCTCATTTCCATTAGCTCATTCCAAGATCTGTCAGAATGCCTCTGAGAGGTCTAAAATTCCCCTCCCCACACACACACACCTCGATTATCTAGATCCCTGGAATCACAAAGTACTTTTTAATTAACAAGGCTCATAGTCTGATTCTATAGAGGGACAATTGTTGAATATGGAATCCAACGACCTGGGTTCAAATTCCTGTTTGACCTTGGACAATCACTTGAGCCTCAGTTGCCTCTTTTATGGAATGAGGGGAATTGATCACATGGCCTATAAAGTTCCTTCTGGTTCGGAATCTATGATCAGGTGATTCTGTAATCCTACATTCTTCATAAAGTTTTTCCCTAGTTAACTTTTTTATATTTTTTGGAGGTTGTCAAGTTTAAAGTACCTTGCCCAGGGTCACATAGCTACATATCTGAGGCTGGATTTGAATTCAGGTCCTCTTGACTCTAGAACTGATACTCTCTATGCATTTGCCATCTAACTGCCCCTGTTAATTTTCACCAGGGCACAGTAACCCTGCCACTCTCCAAACAACAACCACCACAGCCACAACCAAACAAGAAACTAAGACTGCAGTTCAAGCTGGGAACACCCAGGTCATATTCCAATCTGACTCAGAGGAACCAATTCAATTCAACAAGTAATTCACTTGGGGCAGCTAGGTGGTGCAGTGGAGAAAGCACCGGCCCTGGAGTCGGGAGTACCTGGGTTCAAATCTGGTCTCAGACACTTAATAATTACCTAGCTGTGTGGCCTTGGGCAAGCCACTTAACCCCATTGCCTTGCAAAAACCTAAAAAAAAAAAAAAAAAAAAAAAATTAATTCACTGCCTTTTATGTGCCAGACAAGTTCTGGATAGTAGGACAAAAGGACAAAAATTAAAATTCTCCATGTCTTCAAGGAGCTTACATTCTACTAAACTGAACTCATAGAGTCCTGATCCTAAGGGGCCACAATACAAACATAATGATTTCATGCTCCTCCTATGCAATTCAGCAAGGGATCTTCTTCTAATTGTTTCACATGTGTAGTTCTTATCTTTCCAGCCCAGAAAGTCAAGGGCAGGGAACTATTATCCTCTTTCTCTGTGCCTGGTACTGATCATAGGATAAAAGATTAATAGATTTTTTTAATTAATTTTTTTCAGTGTATGAATCTATTCCCTCTCCTTTTCACATGCATACCCTCTCACTGAAAAGGAAAAAAGGGGGGAGAGATGAGGAAAAAGAAAGACAAGAAAAGAAAATCTTTGTAAACAGATGTGTACAGTCAAACAAAAAAAAATTCCTATACATTGGCCATGTCAAAAAAATTATGTTTCCATATGTACCTTGAGTCCATCATACTTTTTGACAGGAGATGAATGGCATGCTTCATTGAAATTTTTGAAATTATGGTTGATCATTTTGTTTGTCATAATTCTTAAGTCTTTCAAAGTTGTTTGTTTTCATAATGTTATTGGTTATTGAATAAATTATTCTCCTTGTTCTGCTCACTTTATTTCTCCATCATTTCATACAAGTCTTCCCATGCCTCTCTGAAACTCTCCTTTTTATCATTGTTTATGACACCGTAGTATTTCATTACATTCACATTCCATAATTTATCTAGTTCTTCTCTAATCCTACTTCCTTACTTTCCAGTTCTTTGCCTCTACAAAAGGGCTACTATAGATATTTTCTTACATTTCATACATAGTCTTTTCCTCTTATTTGATTACTTCAGGAAATCAGTTCAGTACTATTACTGGATTAAGAGTTTTACACAGTTTAGTAATTTTTTTTTTTAGATTTTTCAAGGCAATGGGGTTAAGTGGCTTTGCCCAAGGCCACACGGCTAGGTAATTATTAAATGTCTGAGGTCGGATTTGAACCCAGGTACTCCTGACTCCAAGGCCAGTGCTCTATTCAATGCACCAGCTAGCCGCCCCACAGTTTAGTAAATTTGAGGACATAATTACAAATTATTCTCTAGGATTGCTAGACCAGTTCATAATTCTATCAGTAGTACATTAATTTGATCATTTTCTTGAAGCTCCTCTAGCATTTATTTTCTTTTTCATATTCTTTATCAATTTGATGTATCTAAGATGGAACCACAAAAGTTCTTTAATTATTAGAGATTTGTATAGTTTACATTTATCTATTGATAGCTTATATTTTCTTCCTTTGAAACTGCCTGTTCATGTCCTTTGACTATCTGTTAGGGTATAACACTTATTCTTACAAATTTTTATCAGGACTTTATATAACTTGGAAAGAAAATCTTTATCAAAGAGACTTGCTACAAAGATTTTTCCCAGTTACATACTTCTCTTCTCATTTTAGCTGCATCAATTTTGTTTGTGTAAAACCTTTTTTAAAATCATGTTCATTTTATGTTTTGTATTTCCTTCTGTCCTGTGTTTGGTTATGAATTCTTTTCTCCATAGTCTGAAAGGTCATTTCTTTCTTGCTCCTCTGATTTGTTTATGTCACTTTTTATTTCTAAGTCATGCATACATTTTGAATTCATCGTGTTGCATGGTATAAGATATTGGTCTGTATATATTTTCTTGCTGGACTGCTTTTGAGTTTTCCCTATTTTAGTTGCATCAGTTCTACCTCAGTAACTCTGTCTTTATGGTTTATTCAGATACTAAAATAGTTCCTGTTTGCTTCTGTATGTTGTGATTCTAATATATACTACTGATGGACCTCTCTATTTTTTACTTGGTACCAGATTGTTTTAATGATTACTGTTTTGTATTATAGTTTAAATCGGCTAGTACTGAAGTTCCTTCCTTACCACCTTTTTCATTATTCCCCTGAGATTTTTTGGCCTTTTCTTCCTCTATATGAAGTTTGTTACTATTTTCTTCTGACTTTGCAACATAATTCTTTCTTTAATTAGTATGACATTGATAAGTAAATTAATTTTTCATATATATCCTAGGCAAGTCATTTCATTCTTGTTGAACCTTGGTTTCCTTATTTGTAAAATGGTCATGAGCTGTATAATCAATCTGCCTAGAACCATTATTTATAGAGAACCCACCTTGAAATCAGGAAAGATCTGGTTCAATTCTCATTTTTTTTACTTCTAGTAAGGTTCCAATCCTGGAGAAATCATTTAATTCTTTGATTACCCTAGGCAGCTCTCTAATATTCTGAGGTATAAAACAGTTATTGATCTGCATTGGTAGAAGGAGTTTCCTCACCAGAAGTCTCTGGACTAGATCAGATTGTTAAAATGAACAGACAAGATACAGTAAATGTTTTTACTTTGTTTAGGTAGACTAAAGGGAAAACCCATTCCTTGGTGGGGAAGAGACAAGGGGACCAACAGAAGTTGAATTCTAGAAAATTTTTCCATGTAAGGGAAGTTTCCTTTGAAGTTTCCTTAAAAGAATGATAGAGGGGCAGCTATGTGATGCAGTGGATAGAGCACCAGACTTGGAGTCAAGAGTTCAAATCTGACCTCAGACACTTGATAATTACCTAGCTGTGTGGCCTTGGGCAAGCCACTTAACCCCATTACCTTGAAAAATCTAAAAAAAAAAAAAAAAAAAAGAGAGAGAGAGAGAGAATGATAGAAGTTCACAGCAAAGTCAATGTAATGTTGAGGACACTCAGCTGAGTCTGAAGGGAAAGATGAGACTGGGCATTTAATCAATCAATCAATCAATAAAAAAATTAATTTAATCCCAAGTCATTTTGAAATGAACCCCATCTGAACCAAGCATCTTTTTGAAGGAGAGTCAGTGTCTCTGACCCCACTATTTCTCCTCATTTATATCTCCCACTACTTCCCCTCATCTCATCCCCAATCTGTCCCTGCCCACCCTGGACTGATCCAGTAAGATCCAGTTTCGCTGAGGCCTTCTCTTTTATACCCTCTACCCCACTTCTGACTCAGGGAGAAAACAGATCAAATGTTTAAAAGCTCAGCAAAACTGGGATCAGGGCCAGGGCCTCAAGATGAGAGGGGAAGGGAGGAAAGAGAATCTCAAAGATCCAAACTATGAGAAGGTTAGGGAGTCTGGGCCTAGAGAGCAGTGCTAAAGGGCAGGAACTCAAATGTCTGGAGGTCCTGAATTTCCCAATATATCCTTTCTGCTAAGATTCATCCAATAAAATTCTTCCTTTTTTATAAATTCCCTCTATCTTATGGAAGGTTCAGGAAGAAAGGACTAGCATTCCTTAAGCACTTCGCAAACATCACATTTGATCCTTGAAATAACCCTGGGAAGTAGATGTTCTGATTATTCTTATTTTACTGTTGAGGAAAATGAGACAAAGGTTAAATCACTTGCCCTGGGGGCAGCTAGATGGCGCAGTGGATAGAGCACTGGCCCTGGAGTCAGGAGTACCTGAGTTCAAATCCAGCCTCAGAAACTTAATAATTACCTAGCTGTGTTGCTTTGGGCAAGCCACTTAACCCCATTGCCTTGCAAAAACTAAAAAAAAAAAAAAAAAAAAAAAATCACTCTTCTAAATAAGTGTCTAAGACTGAATTTGAACTCAGATCTTGCCAACTCTGAGTCCAACAGTATCCACTGTGCCACCTAGCTGCTTTTACTTTATTTTCTAAATTATTATCTAAATGTTTATTGATTGATTTCCAAGCACAACACTCAACTGCCCCTTCTGCTGGTTCCATTTCCAGAACAGGATGATTTCATATTGTCTGACATCCTTATAGAATCAGAGAATCCCAGATCCTCAGTCTCAAGGATCCCACAGGCTATCTAATGCAATCTGTATCTAAATTAGAATTCTCTACAATATGCCTAGCAAGTGGGGCAGCTAGGTGGCGTAGTGGATAAAGCACCGGCCTTGGAGTCAGGAGTACCTGGGTTCAAATGCGGTCTCAGACACTTAATAATTACCTAGCTCTGTGGCTAATAATTACCTAGCTGTGTGGCCTTGGGCAAGCCACTTAACCCCATTTGCCTTGTAAAAACCTAAAAAAAAAAAAACAATACGCCTAGCAAGTTATCATCCAGCAGAATCTGAATGAAAATCTTTAAGACCTCCACCCTCCTGCTTCCACCTCCCCAGAAGCACATTCAACTTTTAATCAGCTCAAATGGTCAAAGAGACTGATAGGCTAATTCTTCATCTTCTACCCATTATTCCCAGTTCAATTCTCATGGGCCAAATAGAAGAATTTTAAGCCCCGTGATATTTGAAACTATCAATATGTCTTGCCAAAGACTTCCTTTTTCAAGAATAAACATGTTCAGTTCCTTCAAGTCATCTGCATATCGAATAGTCTCCAGGCCCCTGACTATGCTAAAATGATCTCTTAGGGCCACCAGATTGCATAAGAAATGGAGAACCAGCTCAGGTCAGAAATAGAACAAGACAAAACTTCCTAGTCAGTTGTGAGTAGAATAGGGTTTGTGAGTGACTTCTATACCCCCAGATTGGGAAACCCAGTCTCAAATAAAAGATTGAATATAGATGTATAGGAAGGCTAGAATGTTTATGGCATTATAAATTTTTTGCTGATGTTGTTCAGTCATGTCTGAGTCTTCATGATCCCATTTGAAGTTTTTTTTAGCCAAAGATACTAGAGTGGTCCCATTTCCTTCTCTGGATGAGGAAACTGAGGCAAACAGGGAGAAGTAACCTGTCTAGCTCAGAAGTGTTGAGGTCATAGTTGAATACAAGAAGATGAATATTCCTGATTCCAAGCCCACCTACTTGCTAAATCCAGCATTCCCTGATCCACAATTTTAATTACTCTGTTCAAAAAAACAGCAGGAGTTCTTATTTTCATAGGCAAAAAACATAAAAATTACCAATTCCATTTCCTCTCTAGAGCAGCTGGATGGCCCTGTGGATAGTCAGGAAGACCTGAGTTCCAATATGGATTCAGATACTTACTAGACCGTGGATAAGTCACTTAACCTCTGTTTCAGTTTCCTCTATTGTAAAGTGAGGGCAATAATAACTACCTCTTAGAGTTGTTTTGAGGATCAAATGAGAAAATATTTATAAAGTACTGGGCCTAATAAAAACTAGTTTCTTTTCTTCTTCTAAAGTCTTCCATCATTCTCTCTATCCCCAAGTTTCCAAATGCTTTCTCCAATGTGCCTTAGCTTTTTCCAATTTCTAGTATCCTGTCTCCTCTCCATCTCTTCCCCAGTACCCTCTAAGTCCCTTCATATTTCCCCCATTATATGTGGTGATAAGTTGGACTCTGCCCTGGGAATGTGCCCTAACTGATTGCAACTCAGTATTGAGAGAGGCAAGAAACTGCACACTTCTGTGACTATCAGGGAAAGGGTCCAGGAGAAGTTGGGGAAATCACTCTCTGAGCTGTATTCTCAAGCTGCTCCTGCTCTCATTTATGTACATAGGAAAAGCCTCCTGCCCTTTTGATTAACTCCATTAACAGCAGCCTGCATTGCTCCTGGTTGGGTCAGAGCCCAGAAATTCTGGGCATCTTCTATCAGGCCCCACGCTCTCTTCTCCTTCTAGGGAAATGTACTCCTTCTCTGCCCTGGAGGAGAAGAAGGGTCATAAAGAACTTGGAAAGAGAGAGGGGACCAGTCCAACTCAAGGTACTCCGTTCTCTCCAATATCTAGATTCAAACATTCTTCAGTATGCATCAGTCCAACCCCTTATTCTAGACACTCTCCTAGACTCACACTGAACGTAAGTCCAAGTTTGTGAATGAAGGTATGTATATGTCTGCCTGAATGAATATATATATATGTATGTATATATGGGAGTGGATATGTTCATGATAATTTTTTGTTGATTAGCCATCAGTATAACTGTTTTTGGGCAGATGTTCTTAATTTGAAATCCACAGTCACTCAGAGGCCATGAATTTGGATGGGGAAAAATACATCTTTATTTTAATCAATCAGTCAATAAATAAACATTTATTAAACACCCTCCATATGCTAGGCAAAGTACTAAGAGCTAAGGATACAAAAGAAAGGAGGCAAGGAGCTTACAATGTATTTTCCTGCCCTCAAGGAACTTGCAATCCAATTGGGAAGACAACATGCAAACAAATATATCAAAACAAGCTATATAGAGGATAAATAGGAAATAATCATGAGAGTGAAGACACTAGAATTAAGAGGGGTTGGAGAAGGCTTCTTATAGAAGATGGGATTTTAGTTGGAATTTAAAAGAAGCAGGGCAGCTAGGTGGTGCAGTGGATAGAGTACCGGTCCTGGAGTCAGGGCCTGAGTTCAAATCTGGCTTCAGACACAAATAATTACCTAGCTGTGTGGCCTTGGGCTAGCCACTTAACCCCACTGCCTTGCAAAAGCCTAAATTAAAAAAGGAATTTAAAAGAAGCCAAGAAGTTCAGCAATTGTAGTAGAGAAGGGAGAGTATTTCAATCATGAGGACATCCAGAGAGAATGCTAAGAGCTGAGAGATGTTTTCTTGTTGAACGCTAAGAACATTCTGTATTTGATCCTGGAGGCAATAGGAAGCCACTGAAGTTCATTGAGGGAGGTGGGGGGGGGGGGGATGTGGGTAGTGATATAATCAGGCTTGTACATTAGAAAAATCACTTTTAAATGAATGGAGAATGAATTAGAATGGGGCATGCATGACTCTCCAGTAGACTATTCCGGAGATCTAGATGTTAGGTGAGGAGGACCTGTACTAGAGTAGTAGCAGTGTCTGAGGAAAGGAAATGTGTTCAAGAGATGTTAAATCAACAGACCTTGGCAAATGGATTGGATATGGGTCATGAGAGATAGTGAGGAATCCAAGAGGCCTCAAGTTGTGAGTCTGAAGGATTTGGTGGGGGAGTGGAGGGGAGGGGGAGGGGAGTTGGGCTGGGAAGGGAGGTTGCCCTCTACAATCATAGTAAAAAGGAAGGAAGGAGGGGAAGGTTTAAGGAGAAAGATAATGGATTCTGTTTTGTACATATGGAGTTTAAGATGTCTACTGGACATTCAGTTCAAGATGTCTGAGAAATAGTTGGAGATGTGCAATTGGAGGTCAGTGGAGAGATGGGGCAGGAAAGATAGATTGGAGAAGTGAAGTGAAGTGAAGTGAAGTGAAGTGAAGTGAAGTGAAGTGAAGTGAAGTGAAGTGAAGAAGCTGAAATAGATCTAAAGATGTCATTTCCAGCTCTAATTTTTATGATCAATAAGCCTCAAATTCTTCATTCTGAGTTCTGATCCAAACTCCACAATTACTGCCTTACCCTAACTAGTCCCTCCCTGTGAGACCAGTGTACTATTTGTCCTGTGGTAGGAAGTGAGCCTACTAGGGGAACCTTCCCTAGGGACATTATAGAAGATATACCATTTGTCCCTGGAAGCCCTGCCCTCGCCACTGAAGTTCCACTCCAAGAAGCTCCTTCCAAGGGAAAAATTGTATAGATAGAAATTTTAGTAGAAGTTTCTGCCCATGGGGCAGCTAGGTGGTACAATGGATAGAGCATCAACCCTGGAGTAAGGAGTACCTAAGTTCAAATCTGACCTGAGACACTTAATAATTTCCTAGCTGTGTGGCCTTGGGTAAGCCACTTAACTCCACTGCCTTGCAAAAAAAAAAAAAACCCTAAAAGAAAAAAAAAAGTTTCTGCCTAGACCTTACCTGGTACCATCAGTCATTCTATTCAGTTGATCCTCCCCTGGAAGGAACAACTTCCTACTTCATAGCTAACTATTTCTTCTTTCTTCTACATGCTTTACCTTCATTGGCTTCAGAGCCAGTTGTTCCTTTTTATCCAAATAACTATTGGATGCTTGTTTTATTATGATTGGGGGATGGAAGACAAATTCAACAAAGAAAAAAAATTAGAGGGGTATCTGAGTGGCTCAATGGATAGCACACTAGCCCTGGAGTCAAGAGGGCCTGAATTCAAATCCAGTCTCAGACTTGATACTAGCTATGTGACCTTGGGCAGGTCACTTAACTCCATTGCCTAAGTTAAAAAAAAAAAAGAAATGAGATTAGGTATCATTTATGGGTTTTTAATAAGAGAATTCAGTGTTAGACTCAGCAATTCAGTAAAAATCCCAAGAAAAGCAACCCAGAGGAAAATGTGGAGTTCTCACTATCAGCTTCCATCATTTACTACTCCCATTGTAATGGGACAAGCTGGGCTTGCCCAGAGAGTTATAGTAATGAAACTATAATAATGAGATAATAAATGTAAAGTGCTTTTCAAATCTTAAAGCATTATGTAAATACTATTCATGATCATGATCATCATGGAGGGATGGTTATACACATACACACATATACATATATATATATATATATATATATATATAATGAAACAGAAATAAGGAGAGACCCATACAGCATGGAATCAGTGTTGATAATGATAATAATATTGGCAATAGTGAAAATTGTAAATAGAGATGAAAGTAATAGTGATGATGATAATACTTTTGATGGCAGTGGTAGTAATGATAGTGGTGATAATTGTGGTGAGATGACAATGGTGTTGACCAAGATGTCTGCAGTTATGATGGTGATGGTGGTAGTGGTAATGCTGATGGTTGTGATGCTTAGACTAATAATAAATAACAATGATGATGATGGTGATGGTGACAATGATGCATATGAAGGTCATGATAGGGATAGTGATCTTGATGATCACCATGATGTTGATTATATTAGTGATGATAGTTATATTGACAGGATGATGGTAATCCTAATGGATATGATGACATTGGTGATAGTAGGAACAGTAATGGCAGCGACTCTGATGATGATGGTCCTTTTGAGGGATCAAGCTTCTGCTGATGCTCAGGTAAAAAGTAGACTGAATAAGATCCTCCTAACTCCTCCTTCCCCAGAACATTTTTTTTCCCTGAAAGGGGGTTCCACAATAATAGTAACTAGAATTTATATGGTGTTTTAAACCTGACAAAGTGTTTTGCATATATTATTTTATTTGATCCTTATATAACTGCTATGGAAAGGATTCTATTATAGTCCTATTTTGCAAATAAGGAAACTGAGTCTGAGAGAGGTTAAATCACTTGCCCTGGGCCACACAGCTAGTAAATTTCTAAGGATTATAAGAATGGAGATTTGGAGTGGATTTCCTGGGTTTAGGTTCCTAAATAAATATTGAGAATAAGGCCTCTATCTGTATCCCCACCCTACATTTTCACCATCTGTCTCCTCTAGAAAATGACCCATGATTGTGGAACAAAAAGGAAGGAGGAAAGCAAGAAAGGAACAATTCTATCTCCACACTGACTTAACACCATCTTCACCATTACCTTCATGATGACTCTTATTACCACTGTTATCACCAGCTGATTCATCTTCACCCTTAATATCACCATTCCCTTATTGCCATCATTGCAATCAACACCACCATTATCAGAATTATGATCACCCTCCTCATCATCACTACCATTATCCTCATTATTACAAAATAATTATCACTGCATAAAATAAATCCTCATAAATCCTCAACATTTCTATATTGACTAGCAAGATGCAACAGAAAGAGCTAGAAAGAGAAATCCCATTCAAAGTAACTTCAGACAATATAAAATATTTTAGGAGGCTACCTGACAAGGCAGACTCAGAAACTTTTTGAAAACAATTACAAAACACTTCTCACATAAATAAAATCAGATTATAATAAAAATGACAATTCTACCTAAATTAAACCACTTATTTAGGCCCCTACCAATCAAAATTCTAAAAAATTTCTTTAATGAGTTAGAAAAAAATGTAAGTAAATTCATATGGAGAACTAAAAGTCAATAATTTGTAGGGATTTAATGAAAAAAGTACAAAAAAGGTGGCCTAGCCCTACCAGATCTAAAATTATATTATAAAGCATCAATCATCAAAACTGTCTGGTATTAGCTAAGAAATAGAGTAGTGGGTCAGTGGAATAGACTAGGTAAATGATTATAGTAATGTGCTGTTTGATAAACCCAAAGAGTTCAGCTTTGGGGATAAAACTGTTGGGGAAAATTGAAAGTTACAATGGTAGAAACTTGGATTAGACCAACACCTCACACCCTATACCAAGATAGGATCAAAATGGATACAGGATTTAGACATAAAAACCAATATTACAAGAAAACTAGGAGATCAAGGAATAGTTTGCCTGTCAGATCTGTGGAAAGGGAAGCAGTTTATGACCAAGGAAAAATTGGAGAACATCATTAAAAACAAACTAGATAATTTTTATTACATTAAATTAAAAAGCTTTTGCACAGACAAAACCACTGTAACCAAGATCAAAAGAAATGTCGTAAATTAGGAAACAATTTTTATAACTAGTATTTCTGACAAAGAACTCATTTCTAAAATATACAGAGAACTGAGGCAAATTTAAAAAAAAAACAAGCCATTCCCCAACTGACAAATGTCAAGGGATATGGCAATTTACAGATGAGGAAATCAAAGTGATCCATAGTCATATGAAAAATTGCTCTAAATCACTATATATTAGAGAAATGCAAATTAAAGCATCTCTGAGGTACCACTTCACACCTCTCAGACTGACCAATATGACCAGAAAAGACAACAATCAATGTTAGAAGAGATGTGGGAAATCTGGGACACTAATCCATTGTTGGTGATGCTGTGAACTCATCCAAGCTCTCTGGAGAGCAATTTGGAACTATGCCCAAAGGGCAACAAAAATGTGCATACCCTTTGATCCAGCAATACCACTACTGGGTCTATACCCTGAAGAGATCATGAAAAAGGGTGAAAACATCACTTGTACAAAAATATTCATAGCAGCCCTTTTTGTAGTGTCAAAGAATTGGAAATTGAGTGAATATTCATCAATTAGGGAATGGCTGAACAAATTGTGGTATATATACATTATGGAACACTATTGTTCTATTAGAAATCAGGAGGGATGGGAATTCAGGGAAGCCTGGAAGGATTTTCATGAACTGATGCTGAGCAAATTGAGCAGAACCAGAAGAACATTGTACACCCTAATGGACTTGTTCATTCTATCAGTGCAACAGTCGAGCACAATTTGGGGGTATCTGTGATGGAGAATACCATCTGTATCCAGAGAAAGAATTGTGGAGTTTGAACAAAAACCAAAGACTATTACCTTTAATTTAAAAAAAAATTATCTTATTATGTAATTTTGCTATCTCTTACACTTTATTTTTTTCCCTTAAGGATATGATTTCTCTGTCATCACATTCAACTTAGATCAAGGTATACCATGAAAACAATGTAAAGACTAACAGACTGCCTTCTGTGGGGTGGGGGGTGGGGAGGGAAGTGAGATTAGGAGCAAAATTGTAAAATTCAAAATAAAGAAAGAAATTAAATTTTAAAAAAGAAAAAGGAAATAGGCTGCATCTGACCATGCTCAAAAGTAAATAAACAGGGAAAGGCTTTTTGTCTTTTTTTAAGTAAAAAAAATTTATCACTGATTTAGCATTCTAATTTTAATTATTATTATTTCCATCATCATGATAACTTATCACTGTCATTTCTACTACAACTATTATCACTCTCATTTTTTCCATCATCCCCACAGCTATTATCAATATTCGTACTGATAAACATCCATCCATCCTCTCTTCATGATCACAACTGTTAACCTTGCAATATTATAATTGCCATCAATTTGCCATCATCATTACCCCATTACTATCATAATTACCACCATTCTGATCACATTGAGCAGCATCACCATCACTATTGATATCATTTCACTACATGATTCTTCTCCAAATCACTGCTTCATAATCTCTCTAAATATGGGCACTCCATGATTAAACAGACTTAATTCTTATCCTTAGGGAGCACACAGTCTGAAACAGATGGATCAGGTGGACTCCCACACAATACCACACACACACACACACACACACACACACACACACACACACACACAAACAAAACAAAAGCATATGGGTGAAGAACTTATTTTCCGGTAAGTCTATAACTGTTTGGAGATTGGAGAAAAAGGGAAGAACTTCATGGGTGGGCAGATTGAGAGTTAATTGATCAGTCTGAGAAGACTTTTTGGAGATTCCAAATCGTTCTCCTTGCCACTACTTTTGCCATGCTTTTCTTTAACCAGGCTGCCTAGCTGAGCCATATACTAGTGAGTTGTACTAAGCTGCTGAGCTAAGAAGTGTGTGCTGGGCCAGACATGAGGTAGGCTTTCATTAATATTGGCAGTACCACCTGGATCTGATAAGCTGGAACCAATTCTTTTTTTTTTTGCAAGGCAATGGGGTTAAGTGGCTTGCCCAGGGCCACACAGCTAGGTAATTATTAAGTGTCTGAGACCGGATTTGAACTCAGGTATTCCTGACTCCAGGGCCAGTGCTCTATCCACTGCACCACCTAGGCGCCCCTGGAACCAATTCTTGACAGTTCAGGAAAGCTGATTGTTAAAATTTCAATGTCAGCATTTACACTTCAGACATCAGCAAACATTACAAAGTTTGGTTTTTTGTTTTGTTGACTATCTAGATTTAAGAAGTTATAGAAAAAAATATTAATAATGAAGATCAAACATAGCCCTGGGCTAGATCATCCCAAATGATGTTTCCATCTCTGATCCTTCAAAATCATATTATGGTAAACACCAAGGGCAACCAACACTTGAAGAGAAAACAAAGTTACCTATTTGAATGTTGGGAAGAACTTAGGTTGATTTAAGTATGTCTCACCTTGCAGAGATGGTGGCAAGTAATGGAGCATGGTATCACATTCCAGAGAGCTCTCTCTACCACAAAGACTTAAATCTTATTTCACAGTTTACTGGTTCATTATATCCTGGTCTTGCGTTGTTACTTAGTTGTTCTATAAATATTAGTTCTGTCTCCCCCAACTAGACAGTAAACTCCTTCAGGGCAAATATTGGGGAATGCTGAGGGCAGCTTGGCATCATGAAGATTTGATTTACAGCTGAGCTACTGAATTGTTTGCATGGTTTGGGCAAGTCATTTCCATTCTCTTGATCCCTATTTCTTTTATAAAAGAAGAGAATAAGACTAAAATATAAGACTCAGAGAAGTCTTATTGTATGATTCATGATAAACCATGAAAATAATGGGGATGCAGGAACTTAGGGCTGCTTAATGGCACAGTATATAGAGTCTGGAATCAAATCTGACCTCAGAGATATTTTATGACCCTGGACAAGTCATTTAACCTTTTTGTCTCTTTTTCTTATCAGTAAAAATGAGCTAGAGAAAGAAATAGAAAACCAGTCCAGTATCTCTGCCAAGAAAATCCCAAATGGGGTCATGAAGAGTTGGATGTGACTGAAACAAATGAACAAGTGATTGAAATAATCAGACCTGGAATGATCTTATTCTATGATTCTATAATAAATTCGTGAAGAGAATGGGGATAGGGTACATATACTGTTGGCATCAGATTGTTCTCCACCAAGGGGAAGGAGGTGGAAAGGGAGGATGGTGGAAAAATGTGTAATTCATAAATATGCAAGTGAATGAATCTTGAAAAACTTTCATAACATGTAATTGGAAAAACAAAATAAAAATATCAATGAAGAGAATGGGGATAGAAGAAAACCATTACTAAATGCAAGAACATTTCCCCCCATCCTTTGCCTTCTTAAAATTCCAGAAAAGTAATTTTAGATCAAATAAGAGGAAATCCTACTTTGCAGATTGTAAAGTAAGCTTATTGAACTTTGAGAAATCAGTCCTAGAGTCACAGTATGTCAGAGCTGGAAGAAACTTAGTCCATCTAATCCTACTGCCTCATTTTACAAAGAAGGAAACCACAACTCAGGGTTAAGTGATTTGTCCAAAGTCACACAACTAATAAACAGCAAAGTGAGAACTAGAACATAGCTCTATGGTCCGGTCCATCATTCATCACAATATGCTTTTGAGTCTAACCTCAGTCCCTCTGGCTGCAGTTTTAGCCCATTGCCCCTCCCTCTTTGGCTCCCTTCCTCACCACATGTGGGTTGGTTGGGCATCGGGAGGAGCCAGGTGCCTGCTGCACCGAGAGGCAATTTAGGAACCGTGGGTATTTTGTCTGTTTACTTGAAAGCACAAAAATTTGTCACTTGTGTGGGTAATTTGCTGCTAATTACGAGCTTACAATCTGCAGATAGGAAAATCAGGGCCAACGTGTGCTTCTCAAGGAAGAGGAAAATTACCCCAAGTACTGTGTAATTATACACTTAGCGGGCACGGCGCTCCGCAGCCCTCGCCCTTCCCACGCAGTGCTGCGAGCAAGGCAGGGTGAGTTTGCACACGCGCCCACACCATCCAGTCCAGGGAGGGAGGGAGGGAGGAAAGAACAGAATCCCATTCTCCAAACACAACAGCTGGGGGTGGCAGGAGAGAAGGAGGCAGCAGGAAATGTGCTGCAGAGAAGAGCCAATGGGCCAATCCATCTGTCACCCTCTTGTTCTGGGCATCCATTGGGTGTGGAGCCCTGTGCTGAGCAAAAGAGGAAGAAATGGAGGGAAAAAGGCATAGCCATCACCAGGAGAAAGCTTCCAGGAAAAGGTCCCTCGCCCTCAGAGAACTCTGGTCTGAGAAGGGAAAGACAGTCTCTGACCCCAAGGATTTCCCTCCAAGACTGATGGAGGCAATGCAAGCCCTTCCCTCAGGGAACTCTTGGACATATTTCTATTCATCTAGATGCAAAATGAACATGAAAATAAAATGCAAATGAATATGCTAATCAATATGATTTGGAAGGGAATGCCAGAGATATTTGTCTCTCAATTCCCATTATATCTGTCACTTTTTTACGGTGTAATAAAAAGAACAATTGATCTCAATTCAGATCCCAGTTCTGCTGCTTACTAGCTGTGTGACCTTGGGTATGTTTCTTAACCTCTCTGGGTATCAGTAATCCCATCTATAAATACCAAGGTTAAACAAAATGATCTCTGAGGGCCTTCCTAGTTCTGTATCTTGTAATTTTATCACCTAGAACACTTCCCTTGAGAGAGACCCACCAAAAATGCTTTCCAGGGTCCCCTGGCTGGAGCAGTAAGTGATCTTGGAAGGGAAAATCCTTCTTCCTTCTCCTTTTATTTGCTGCCCTAAATCATTCATGATTTGTAATAAAAGCCTCTGTACCCCCCCAGCCCCCCGCAGAAAATATTATTTAACAGAAAGGTGACAGTTATGTAATTTAGTCTCTGTCTCCATTATTGATGAATTTGACCATGAAATATTTAGGCTTCTCCATGTTCTGCAGCTCAGTGCCCAACAATGATTGTGTCATATTATATCTCTTCCCTATAGAAGATGTGTTTATCAGAGACTCCATCCCTCCCCAGTTCAAGTTTCCATCCCCTTCACTTACCCAGGGCTCAAGACCTCTCTCTTTTCAATCCAAATTCCTTTTATTCCTAGGCAGCTCCAGACTCCTTGTCCAGCCCAATAAGCAGAGCTATCTAGTCTAAGGTCTCCAAGGAAATTGACTTCATTTTCTTCAGAACCATGGACAGTTTGAGGATTTTGTACAGGGAGGAGTTCTGCAGGGGTGTGGAGAGATTCAAAAAAGAAAGAGGATATTTATTCCCTCCCCTCACAAAGTTCTCAGTGAAGAGGGGAAACGTGGCACCTAGCCATGTTTAAACTAGTCATCAGAGAACCAGAACAGATATCCTGCTCCAACTTTGTCTAATTAAGACCAGAACTGATTCAATTCAATTCAATGAAGTGTCTATTATGTATAGAACATGTACCCAACTATAGGACAAAGGGCAGCTAAGAGTTACAAGGGATAGAGCTCTGGTCCTGGAGTCAGGAGGACTTCAGACACTTACTAGCTAAGTGACCATCGGCAAGTCTGAAAGTGAACCAGAGAAGGAAATGGCAAACCACTCCAGTATCTTTGCCAAGAAAACCTCTAATGGAATGATAGAGTCAGACACTCCTGAAATTATTCAAAAACAATAGCATAGTACAAGAGAGGGAAAAAATTTTAATTAATTGCCTACTATATTCTAGATGCTGACCCTTAATAAATGCTGCTCTTTCCCCCTTCCATTTGAGAAAACTGAAGCAGAGATTAAATAACTAAAGTCTCAAAGCTAGCAAATATCTAAGGTAAGATTTGTACTCAGATCTTTCTAACTCCAGGTCCAATCCTGTATCTATTACACCATCAACTGTCTAAGGAAAACTGAAAAGGAGAAGCCCTCACAGAGGTGATGATAACTGAATTTAATCTTGGAAAAAAAGACAAGGTCTGCAAGAGGCAGAGATGAGGAGGCAGCATGTGCTAATGATTGTCCTTCTGGACCCATGTATGTTCTAGGAACAAAAAAAAAGGGCACCATCATACTACTGCATATTAGGAAATGCCTTTTGTAAAATACAAAGAGGCAAAAGATTTGGAGCATTGAATTTGGAGAATAAATAATGATTATTTTATCTGGAATGGGAGTTTATGATGGGGATGGTATAAAATAAAGCTGAAAGTATCAAATCATGTCAGATTTTTTTGGTGATCAATAGTAAGCTAAGAAGTGTGTTTATATTTAGCCTGCTGACTAAAAGAGGCAGAAAGGTTCATGAACAGAGGAGTGTAATAATCAGATCTATGCCTAAAGAAGATTATTTTTGGCAACTTTGTGAAAGAATAACTCATGAAGGGAAAGAAGAGATGTAAGGATTCTCTCTTAAATCAATAATTTTATTGATGGAGTTGTGAACTGATCCAACCATTCTGTAGGAACAGTTTGGAAATAAGTCCAAAGGGCTACAAAACCAAGCATACATACACTTTGACCTAGCAATACTCCAAATATCCCAAAATAGATAAAAAACAAAAAGGAAATGACATAAAAAAATATTTATAGCAGCTCTTTTCTGGTGGCAAAGAATTGGAAATTGAGAGGATGCCCATCAGTTGGGGAAATGCCTGAACAAATTATGGTATGTAATTATGAATGGAATATTATTCTGCTATAAGAAATGATAAGCAGTTTCTCAGTAGTACATATTCAAAGACAATACTAAAAGACATGATAGAAAGTACAAGTTACTTCCAGAAAAGAAACCATGGAGTCTGAATGCAGACCACTATTATTTTCAGTTTTTAAAATTTGCTTTTGTTTTATGTTTTCCCCTCTCATGGTTTTCCCCCTTTTGTTCTAGTCCTTCTTTCACAGCATAATTAATATGGAAGTATGTTTGACATAGTTTACTTGTATACCCTATATTAGATTACTTTATATCAAGGAGAGGAGAAAGGAATGGGAGGGTGGGAGAAAAATGTGGAACTCAAAACCCTTACAAAAATGAATGTTGAAAATTATCTTTGCATTTATTTTATAGTTGGAAAAATGTTTTATATTTATAGTTAGAAAAATAAACTTATTAATAAAGTAAATTTATTGATAAAGTAAAAAAAAAAAGAAATGATGAGCAGGATGGTTTCAGAAAAACCTGGAAAGACTTACATGAACTGACACGTAGTGAAATATACTGTGTACAAATCAACAGCAATATCGTAAACTGTGAATGACAATGACAACAGATTGAAGCATACATTTTTACTGTATTTTGGGGGGGTTTAGGAGGAAGGCTCTAGGTTTTCTTTCACAGTATGACAATTATGGCACATACATAACCTATATCCAATAGCTTGCCTTCTGCAGGTGGGGAGGACAGGAGGAAGGTAAAGAATTTGGATTCCAAAGTCTTGAAAATGAACATTAAAAATTGTTTTTACCTGCAACTGGGGGAAAATACTAACTAAAATATAAGTTAACAAAATAAGAATAAATCTATAATCCTTTGCTGTGGAATAGACTCAGAAAAATACTTGTATTGACCAGTATCTTGGAGTCATCAACACTCCATCCTTTATTCTCTTAACTCTAATTTTATAGATCACTTTCCCCCTCATAGTCCACCATAGTAAGGTCAAGGGGATGGTGAATTCTCTATCAATGCTTTGTTTGTTTGCTTTAAAAAGAAAGCACTCCTTCCTCATTTCTGTCTCATCAATTCCCTTGCCTCCTTCAAGACTCAGCTCATGCACCACTTCCTAAGGGAAATGTTTTCTGATCCACTTAGTTGTCACTGTTCTTTCCCTTCTCAAATTACCTTATATTTACTTATCTCTTTATTTGTTTGTGTTCCCTGGTAGAATCTAAGCTCCTTGAGAATGTTTTTTTTTTAATTTCTGTCTTTCTGTCCCCAGTGCCTAGCATGGTGTCTCACACGTTGTGGTTGTCCAATATGTATTCATTGAATTGAATTTTATGTTAGACTCGAAAGGGATTTAGAGATAATCTCATTCAATTTTCTCAAACAATTACCAAGAATTTATCAAGTACCTACTGTGTGATAGGCATTGTGCTTTACAAAGTCCATGGAACAGTTTACATAGGAGAAAACTGAAACCCAGAAACATGTGATCAATCTCAACTCACACAAGAAGTTTCAGAATGCAAATGCTAACCTAAGTTTTTTGAAGGGGATGGGGGAAGGTACAAGCACTTATTAAACATCCATCATATGAGCACTTTGTCAGGTGCTTTACAAATATT
This sequence comes from Macrotis lagotis, assembly GCF_037893015.1. Lineage (NCBI taxonomy): Eukaryota > Metazoa > Chordata > Mammalia > Peramelemorphia > Peramelidae > Macrotis > Macrotis lagotis. The sequence goes on from NC_133662.1 coordinate 11,120,413, forward strand.
ATCTCATTTGATCCTCAAATCAACTCTGGGAAGTAGTAGGTGCTGTCATTACCTCTGCTTTTCAGTTGAGGAAAGAGAGGCATATAATGGATAAGTGGTTTGCCCAGGGTATTGTAAAATGTCAGAAGCTAGATATGAACTCAGGTTTTCTTGACCCCAGGAACAGCACTCTATCCACTGGTCCACCTTTCCATTTGCTTCTGAATGAGTGAATGACCCTGAAAAAGACCAACATGGTATAGTACAAAAAGAACTAAATTGGGAGTCAGGGTTCCTGAGTTCAAATCCCAGTTCTTCCATTTACTAGCTACTAAACTGAGACAAGTCACTTCTCTTCAATGGAACTCATTTTCTTATTTATAAAATGAGAGGTTTGGACTAAATTACCTCTAAGGTCCTTCTAACTCTAAATCTCTTTCCTATAAACATGGAGAAGTAGCCTTTATGATATTCAGGGAGACATACATTAACTGAACTTCTAATATTGACACAGTAGGGAAAGGTGGTCTGAGGCTTGAGATGAGCTTTCTAAGTTTCAAGGTGACATATGACCCATTTCTCAATTAGAGTTATTATCTATGGGTTGCATGTGCCTTAGTAAACTGTATCCCATTTGGACATTTTTGAAGGGCTGTCTGTCTGTCCATGTGCCTACCCAGATGACAGATGAGAAGTTCAGGCATGATATTAAAATATTATTCATGCTAATTGCATGTTAATTAAACAAAGAGGCCCATTAGAGGAGCCTAAGCTCTCCATTTATTTGCCAAGACATATGGATGGGATAGGGAGGAGAGGAAGGAGAACTAGAGGAGACAGAGAGATGGATAAGGGGACTTCTCAAGCTTCCTAACAGCATGACAAGAAGGGATTGAATTGGGGGCATTAGAGTGGGACCCTGTGTCCAAAACCAAACATGAACAAACATGAATAGTAATCACTGATACTCCCTCCCCCACTCCCAATAGTAAACCTATCTACATTTCTCATCTTATCCCACTTGGATCTTGTCTAGGTTATCCTCAGGGAAGGTACACATGCCAGGGAGTTCACTCCTCACCATATGCCAAGGGGTTTTTTCTAGTTCTCCTGATATTTCTGTAAGAGCTCTTTCCCTGATTTCTCTGAGACCACCTCACATTTACTCTGCATATATCATGTTTGCATTTTGTCTCTCCTATTAGAATGGAATCTCTTTGAAGGTGGGGGGCCATGTTTTTCCTTGTCTTTGTACCTCTGACATATTTGCTGTTGTTCAGTCATTTCAGTTGTGTCTGACTCTCTGTGACCCTATTTAGGGTTTTCTTCATAAAGACACTGAAGTGGTATACCATTTCTTTTTCCAATTCATTTTACAGTTGAAGAAAGTGAGGCAGACAGGGTTAAATGACATATCCAGGGTCATACAGTTAGCAAATGTCTGAGGTCAAATTTGAATTCAGTAAGTTGAGCCTTCCATACTCCCAGACCCAGTACTACTCATTGCAACACCTAACTTTCCCTACCTTATCCATAGCAAGCATTTAATAAATGCATTTTGGTTAATTGGTTTCATGAACAGGCTCTCCCTACATGAATGACTTGCTTCCATTCTTCACTTACACATTTTTCAGATAGCATGCTTTATGCTACTTCATTGTTGCTCAGTAATATGGTATAGCCTAGTCCACCATGACTCTCTCCATTTTGGTCATTTGGATGACCTAACTTTTACAAGGATTATGGTGTTTACATGATGTCATAGAGTGACACAAAAAAAATGCCATCAATCAAAAGATTTGTTTCAGGAAGAAGTTTTCAGTTATTAAATAGTTCACACAGTTTCCTTATGGCAGTCCATGCCCCTCTCTCCTTTTCAAATCTCCTAGCTCATTGTCCATCAATAGTATCTGACTTAGGTAATATGTCAGTGCATTCAACTGCACCCTTTATCTACTTAGTTTTCCTGTTTTGTTGGTTAGACCAAACTCTTCTGAGTAATTATGAATCTCCTTTAAGAGTCACTCTCTAGTATACAAGAGCTTGATGAAATTAGCACAATTGTTGTTCAGTCATTTAGTCATATACAACTCTTTGTGACCCTGTGGACCATGTTGTACATGAAGTTTTCTTGGCAAAGACACTGAGGTGGTTTGAAATTTCTACTCCAGTGGATTAAGGCAAACAGAGATTAAGTGACTTGCTAGTGGGTCACACAGCTAGTAGGTGTAGTAGTTAGTACAATATCATTCTCAACTTGAAGGACCTTATAATCCAAAAGAAATCCATTTTCCATTTGTACTCCAAGTTGAAATTTTCCTTGATGATGAAAATCATATTTGAAGATCATCTTGCATAGGGAGTGATACTATACATAGAAAACACATTCTTGCTGATCTCCCATGGGTATCACTCCATTAATTGCAGCTGGGTAGTTACACTGAGCATTGCCAAAGTTCTCTCTACTACCATCTTCTGGGCTTCATCACTTCAAAACCATATGCTGGGCATATCAGCAATGAGTAGAAAAGTTCTTCCTGATGAGGGTAAGCTGATAACTCTTGAGAGACTATGAGCCACAACTCATAGAGATGGACATATGGAAGGAAAAACCATGTAGGATGACTCCCCTATACAAAAAAGACTAAGATTAAGCCCATTTAACTCCCTGAATCTGGGGTGGAATTGCAGTACATTGAACCAGAAGACTATCCAATTTGGATTAGAAATTCCCTATATCTCCTATTTAACCTCCTCCTGGAATCCTACATTCCTGGAACCCATTTTAGTGGGTTCTGCCAAAGACACCTCACAACAGCTGAGTGGAATCTAGACCACAAAGCCCACTTTGGTCCCAGGATCCTCTCCTGTTTGGCATACAGATGAATTTGCTTAGAACAAAAGAAAAGCAAAGGCAGGAAACAAGGTCATAGTCTTCCACCCTCCTGGCACACATAATTGCTTTTATTATGTATATCTGTCAGTAAAAAACCCCCTTGGTACTGACCAGCTGAAAAAACCTTGCAGTATCCTACATAGCCTAAAAGTTTGTTTATGATTCCAATTCACAATCTCAGTCTATCAGTAAAACATACAGACATTTTGCTGTCCCCCACCCCATTCCAAACCATGTGTTCCCTTCCTCAATAACTATGTCATCACACCCTTCCTTGACCCAGGGGACATCACAGAATATTCATGTATCCAACAGATTATGGATAACATCTCACCAGTTTGGAAACCTGCTTTTCACATGGAAATCACATTAACACACACACACACACACACACACACACACACACACACCAGGAAAATTCAAACAGGACCAAATACTACAAGGTCTCCTTCAGAGGCAGAGGATACATGGTCCACCTGGGGTGGCTTAGCTGGGGGAACAATCCTGAGAATCCTGCCTTTCCCAATCAGGGATTAAACATGAGTATCTCCACAGAATGCTATGGGGAGAGAAAAACATAGACCCCAGGAGAAGGGAGAACAGAATCCTAACTCCCTTCCAACCCCCCCCCCCAGATAAGAGCAGCCTCCAACAAGGGCCAGCAATGGGTTCTTTTCATTTCATCAGTTGGTGCCTCATGTGTAAATATTTCATATCCCTATTGAATATTTTGGGATGATTATGAATTCTTGATGTGATGAGAGCCTTGGTATGTATGAGATGCAGTCAGCAGCCGCCAGGAGGGGAAGCATTGGGGATGGGAAATCAGATAAATCATTACACTCCACAGAGCCCCAGGCAGCCCAGCAAACACCCAGCTTCTAACTCTGTATCCCCTATGTTTCCAGTCAACTGCTTACATGCTAACCACATATAATTTTCATTATAGTCTCATGTCTTCGACATGCTTTGCCTCCTAACAATACCTATGATACTTATGCCCTTCCCATACATTATTCATGAGCTGCCTATACTTAATACACATAATCCTCAATAAACATTGTATTCCATCTTGGCAGTGAGGTGTCATAGCTAAAACACTGGACCTATAATCAGGAGACTGGCATCTGGAACCTGCTTTAGATATTTTCTGGTTGTGTCATAATAATCTCAACATTTAACCTCTCAGAGCCTTGGTTTCCTTATCTGTAAAGCAGAAGAAATGATACTTGTATTGTTACAGAGTTATTAATAAGGAATATGCTTTTATAGAACTTAAAGCATTAAAAAAATTTAAAATAAAGCATTTAATAATGCTAGGGGGCACAATGATTAGAGCCCTGGGTCTGGGAATCAGAAGAGCTCATCTTCCTGAGTTCAAGTCTAGCTTTAGACATTTACTGACTGTGTGATCCTGGGCAAGTCACTTGACCCTCTTTATCTCATTTCCCTCATCTATAAAATGAAATGGCAAACCACTCCAGTTTTTTTTCCAAGAAAACCCCAAAAGGGATCATGAAGAATCCAAAACAACTTAAACAACTGAACCACCACCACAACAATATATGTAAAATGGCTACAAGGTACATAAGGAACACCAGCAGTTGGAGTGGAAATCAAGAAAGGCTCTATGTATAAAACAATGTTTGAGTTGAATCTTGAGGGATTCTAAGTGCTTGGGAGACCTCAAAATACTTTCTAAATGTGAACTACTATGATCATCATCCCTTGTTTTTTTCTGTTTCTCCTCCCTCTTGTCTTATTTTTCTTCCTCCTTCTCTTTTCTCTTCAAAATTTTTATTTTGTAGCACACCTTGAAATACTAATTTCCCAACTTCCAATTGAAATGGCAAGCAGGTCCCCAGAGGGTAGTGCTATGTTGTACTTCCGGATGTTAACTTTGAGGGGCTGAATTTCTAGTACTGTCATTCATAGTGACATATACTTCATGGATTATCAGCCAGCAGCCTCAATTAACCTTAATAACAATAATCACAGCTAACATTTATATAATGTTTACTATGTGACAGACACTGTGCCAAGCACTTTGTAATCATGATCTCATTTGATCCTTAAAACATTCCTGGAAGAAACTGAGGCAAACCAGATTAAATGTCTTGGTTCATACAGCTAGTTAGTGTCTGATTCTGGATTTGAACTCAGTTCTCCCTGACTTGAGGTCAAGTGCTCTACCCATTGTACTACCTAGTTGCTTTTAAGAAAAAGGTATTCAGGAAAATAATGCCCAGAATAACAGCTATATTATATGATGATCTATTGATCATACATAATTTAATTAATCTCATCAATACAGTGATCCAACACAGTTTTGAAGGACTTAGAATTAAAGGTGCTGTCCATCTTCAGAGAAAGAACTTGGGGAGCCTGGAAGTATATCAAAGATACTTTTTATTTTTCTTGGAGTTTTTTTGTCTGTTTTCTTTCACAGCATATCTTACCTGGAAATGTGTTTTGCATGACTACACACAAGTAACCTGTGTCAAATTGTTTCCCTTCTCAATGAGGGAGGAAGGAAAGGGAGGGCTGAAGAGAAAGAATTTGAAACTCAAAACTTGAAAAAAGAATGCTAAAATTATTTACATATAATTGGGGGAAAATAAAATCTTAAATTTTTTAAAAGGAAAGAGTATTTACTGGAAACGTGCAGCAAGAATAGTGGTTACAAAAATCTGCACCCTAAAATAAATGCTTACTCTCCCTTTGCAAATCCAAAATTTCTGAGGAGAATGGGCTCAAAATTAGAAAACCATGGTAGTGAGGTAAATATGTAGAAAATAAATATGTCTAAAGGGTAAGCTCATTATTCCTAATTACTGGCAATTCTTTTCTTCTTTTATGAAGTCCTCATAAAGTTCCCCTAAGGTATAGTTAGTTCTCTACTGAGCTCTGAGTATTAGTATCTTTCTAGAATCTAGAGCTGGAATTTCTCTCCAAAGTGGCTTAGTAGGAAAAAAAGAAGGGTTGTGTAAGAGGTTTAAAATATTACCTCTTATTTGTTTCCTCCAACCGGATGGATTTCCTATGAACCTTTTCAGAAGGCAAAGAGGGGAGGTAAATACTCTATTGGACATATTAACAAGGTCTCTGAGATATGGAGATATGAGATAAGGAGGAGCAACGAACAAAGCAGAAGCTCCCACAAAGACCAGTGGAATCTGTAAGAGGCAGTATGGTACAATGCAAAGAACACTTGACTTGGGTCAAAAGGACTTGAGTTCAAATTCTAACTACTTTTTCACACTAGTCACATGACAGTAGAAAGTCAATTTGTCTCTGAGCCTTCATTTTTTTTAGTTTTTTTTTCTTTTGCAAGGCAAATGGGGTTAAGTGGCTTGCCCAAGGCCACACAGCTAGGTAATTATTAAGTGTCTGAGACCGGATTTGAACTCAGGTACTCCTGACTCCAGGGCCGGTGCTCTATCCACTGTGCCACCTAGCCGCCCCTGAGCCTTCATTTTTTAAAAATCAATCAATACTTTGTGCCAGGCACTGAGATGCAAAAAGGGGGCAAAAGACAGTTCCTCTCTTCAAGGAGCTTACAATCTACATATACACAAATACACACATACACACACACACACACACACACACACACACATATGTGAGATAATTGACAGAAAGAAGGCTCTGAAATTAAGAGGTAGGGCTAGTAAGGCATCCTTTAGAAGTCGAGATTTTACTGGGATTTAAAGAAAGCAAGGGAGGTCAGTAGATAAAGCAGAGGAGAGAAAGCATTCCAGGCATGGGTACCACTAGGAAAAATGCCTAAAAAGGTAGGAAGAAACTAATTAAATAGAAAAAGAGAAGTCTGCATCCCAACGAGATCATTAAAAAGGAGAAAGGACCCATATTTACAAAAACTTTTATAGCAGCTCTTTTTGCAGTGGCAAAGAATTAGAAATTGAAACATTTGTCCATCAAATAGGGAATCATTGAACAACTTGTGGTAAATGAATGTAATGGGATAGTATTATTCTATGATGGGGGTGGGGCAGCTAGGTGGCACAATGGATAGAGCACCGGCCCTGGAGTCAAGAGTACCTGAGTTCAAATCTGGCCTCAGACACTTAATAATTACCTAGCTTTGTGGCCTTGGGCAAGCCACTTAACTCCATTGCCTTGCAAAAAAAAATTAAAAAAAAAAGAAATGATAGGAAGGTGGATTTCAGAAAAACCTGCAAAGACTTGCATGAACTGATACTGAGTGAAGTGAGCAGAACTAGGAGAACATTGTACACAATATCAGCAACATTGTGTGTTGATCAACTATGATCCATGCTTTTCTCAGCAATACAGCAACCAAAGACAATTCTAAAAGATTTGTGATGGAAAATGACATGTACAGTCAGAGAACAACTGAATACAGATCAAAGCAAACTATTTTCACTTTTTATATTTGTTTTTTCTTTCTCATTTTTTTCCCCTTTTTGTTTTGCTTCTTCTTTCACAGCATGACTAATATGGAATATGTCTAATATGATTTTGCATGTATAGCTTATATCAGGTTGTTTTCTTTCTTGGGGAGAGGTAGGGAAGAGGGAAAAGGAGAAAATTTAAAAAAATAAATGTTGAGGGCAGCTATGTGGCGCAGTGGATAGAGCACCGTCTCTGGAGTCAAGAGTACCTGAGTTCAAATCCGGCCTCAGACACTTAATAATTACCTAGCTGCATGACCTTGGGCAAGTTGCCTTGCAAAAAAATTCCAAAAAATAAATTTTTAAAAATCGAATGTTGAAAAATATCTCTACATCTATTGGGGAAAACTTAGATACAATAAATATTTAAAAAGTCATTGTAGATAAAATAGAGAAACCTGGCATTTCTTAATGATTTAAATATATGAAAAATAAGAATGATGACTTAAAAATAAAAACTACTGTTAACTTTGGGGGGAACAAAAAATAGCAAATGAGAAATATAATATTTGTAGCTCTTATTTCACAAGGTTTTATAAAGAAAGTAAATTGTAGAGCATAATATAAAGATAGGCTATTGCCATTATTTATGCCTAAGGGAAGGCTTATGGGAAAAGGGCTGATAGTGTGCATCAGGGAAATAGAAAAAGAGAAGTCTGCATCCCAAAGAGATCATTAAAAAGGGGAAAGGACCCATATTTACAAAAACTTTTATAGCAGCTCTTTTTGCAGTGGCAAGGAATTAGAAATTGAAACATTTGTCCATCAAATAGGGGAAGCACATCCATCAATAGTTCTTAGACCACCCAAATCTAAATATCCTAAGACTGTTCTAATGCCAAGATGCCCACTATTATAGGCACTTTTTTGAGAAGAGACATTGTCTCCTGAAGGTCCCTGAGAGGAATCACGTTATAAGTAATTGACAGCACAATAAGAATATTTATTATATCACTTTCCAAAAAGAACAGGAGTTGAGAGCAGATCTGACTGAATACGACTGAAACAAAGGGTATGTGAGCTCTGAGGAGCTAATAAGAGAAAGAGAAAGATATATGTCCAGAACCCAGGATTTTGTCTAAGAAGGGTAGGACCCTTTAGCGGACAGGAGGAATATTTTTGTTGTTCAATCATGTCTGATCCTTCATGACTCTATTTGGAATTTTCTTGGCAAAGGTACTGGGGAGTTTGCCATTTCCTTCTATAGCAGATCCATTTTTCCAGGCAATCAGAAGGGGTTAAGTGACTTGCTCAGGGTCGGTCACAAAGTTAGGAAGAGCTGAAGCTGAATTTGAATTCAAGTCTTCCTTACTCCAGGCCCAGTGCTCTATCCCCTGAGCCATCAGCTACTTCCCCAGGTAACCAGGAGGAAGGATATGCTCAATTGAATCCATCAATCTAGAAGTTTCTTCCAATGTTGTCAATTGCACTACTGAAGGCCAGGTCCCACCCAGAACAATCCTCTCATCATTTAGGTTAAATATTGTATAAATTGAATTATTTGTGGATAATCTTACAATGAACAAAAATAGATTCATTTAGCCATTGCAGGGGAAGAGTATTCATTAAAAATAGTCATGGAAGACTCCAAAGTGATTTAGCCCTACACAGCTCCCCTGCTTCTACATCACCCACAGTGTTCCACTGGTCAAGCATTAGAAATTGGCTGAAGCTTCTTCTGGTTTCTTGCACTCAGGGACCAGAAGCCATGGAACTAGCCTGAGGCTGAGCCTCCTAGGCCAATTAAAATTTCATGGCTAGTTTCAATGCCTTTTAAGGAAAACTCAATCTAATTTGTACTGGGCAAAGCCTTAGGTTATTTCTCTTGCCTCTGTCCATCCCTACCTATCCTGTGCTACCCCTATCTGCTCTCCCATAAATTCAGTATGAAAGGTCCACACAATTTGCTGGAGGTCTTTGATTTTTTTTTTTACATAAGAGACTATGAAGTCATATCTGCAAAAGGAACCTTTATGAGTTGCTCCTTTTGTAAGTACAAAAGCATTCCATATATCTTACCAAAAAAGAGGGGATCTCTTTGCACTCTACTCTCCAATCATAAGAGATTCTTCCATTGTGATAAAGACTACAAGGGCTTACTTAGAAAGATGGGCATAGAGGATACCAAACAGAAACCCCCAAATTAAACTAGGATGAAAAACAAATAATCCTGCCTAAAACCTCAATCCAGGTGATAGTAGAGCATGTCTCCTTTTCTCCTCTCCCCTTCACTTCCCCAATTCATATCAGAGTACCCCTGGAATACTCAGGCTATTCAGCTGTTATCTTTGTTTTTGCCATGGGACCAGTTCATCTTCTCTTCCTATAGTACAAATCTTTGAAATACATTTGTTGTTCCATCTTTTTCAGTTATGTCTAATTCTCTGTGACCTTACTTGTGTTTTCTCAGCAATAATACTGGAGTGGTTTGCCATTTTCTTCTCCAGCTCATTTATTTTTAAGTTGAGGAAATTGAGGCAAACAGAGTTAAATGACTTATTCAGAGTCACACAGGTAATACATGTCTGAGGTCAGATTTAAACCCTGGAAGAATATTAACTCCAGACCTGGCATTCTGTCCACTGTACCACCTAGCTACCCTCATAATGTCATTGGTCCTCTTCAAAAATGGAAAACAAACAACAACAAAAATCTTTGATGTCATCTGTTAATTCTATTCTTCAGAGTTCCTCATTGGTTATATCCACTAAATATAACCTTCCCATGGCTCCTGTATGATTCTGATGTTTAGTTCTTCAGAGGAACCAATGTTCACTATATAACTAACATATAGAAACCTCCATGAATGTCAGTATTAAAAAGATGAGCCTTTGCTTTCATGGGAGGTTTGGTGTCAATAAAGGAAGTTTACCATTTCTGCAAGGCAATCAAGTCCATTCTTCTTTCTGTTCCTCTCTGGACCCAATTTATTGTCCATTTGTATTCTCTATCCCAGATACATAATATTGATAGATAAGCTCTATATAGTATTTATCCAAATGTCTATTGAATTCTAGGTCATAGATGTACATTCTTGAAGTGGATAGATAGGCCAAATTCCTTCAAATGCCTCTGGCTAACCTCTCTTATACTTAGTTTCCTCATTTATAAAACGAGGACATTGGATTCCATGACCTCGAAAGGTTTTCTTCCAGCTCTCAATCTTTGATCACTCTGCATGTAGATCTCCAGGAGATCCTGGAATGATTGGGATGTAATTAATATAATAGCACTGGCAAACAGAAGCATCTAAGGAAACCTGAGAATTTCTCTTCAACCTAGGCTCTACATTGGATCTCCTTCATCACAGTAATGTAAGTGAACATCCATCTCCCTGTTCTATGTCTCGTGTTTATTATCAGAGGGTCACTGATCAAGGTTATTTCTGTTATTGTCTCCAAAGATATTCTTTTATTATATCCAAACACTGTTGAATGATTTTGTAAAAAGAGCATGTAAGACATCATTTTGTTCTACCAAATTAAGTGTGTGTGTGTGTGTGTGTGTGTGTGTGTGTGTGTGTGTGGTTAGGTTTTTTTGCTTTTTTTTGAAATCAACAAACAATAAGCAAAATAGGATTTTATGTTCTCTGCATCTTTCAATTAATTGTGAAATGGTAAAGATCTAGTCCTTTGTTGAATATTGATTTTGAAAGCTTGTTTACTCCCTACTCATACTCTCACTGAGGATACCTTCAACCTGTGTATGAATGACCCTCATAAAGATTTTGTATTAATGAGAGAATGGGCATATAGGTTAGTAGTTACCTATCTCCATGTCATTTTTCTATTATTAATGAGGTCCAACATTTTTCCATGCCTCTGGCATCTTCCCCTCTTTCAGATATCTTGTATATTAGTTGCTCAATGCTTACAATTGTATTAACTACAGCATAGTTTTCTCTACTTGATGCAATCCAAATTTTTTCCCATTTTTATTCTTTTTTAGTGCCATTTCTACCTCCTCTAGAGACACATCTGGGACTACAGTGCTAGCAACCTAAGATAGTGGTTCCACTGACTTTGATGAAGCAAACAGTCTGTTAAAAGTTATGATTTTTTCAAATCTTTTTCATCTTTCTTCTCTTTGTGATCTTCCTTTTTTTAATGCCTTGAATATTCTTGGAATGACTTTGCTTAGTTGACTGTGTATTACTAAGATTCATTTAAACTGTTTTACTCTCTCCTTTTACTCTGCTTTATGGAATGACATTGATACTCCATCACCTTTCTTCATTAAGGTTTTACAAAGGAATTTAATATTCTAATCAAAGGTTGTCTTTGGCTGCCTGCTCTCCATTTTGAAAAAAAAGATATTTCCTTCTTCTAGAGAAGTTTTTTTGGTTCCCGTGTTGTGGTATATAATTTGCAGTGGTTAAACCAGATAAAATCATTATCTGTGCCTATGTTATTTTTATGTCCATTTCTCATTTTGGATTTTTAATTCTTGTTTCACTTCTATGCTATATCTTTTTTTTCCATTCTTCTTCCTTTCTTTTTCTAAAACAAATTTTGATCTTAGTTTTGACAAGACTATGGTTTGATTGTGCACAGACATCTGACTCAGGTATAACTCCCCAGTCAATAATAAGTCTTTTCCTGTCCATCAAGATATAGTCTATTTCATCCTGTTATTTGTTACTCAACAAATTCAGAACCTAACAATTGTTTTTTATATATTTATTGATTCTCATTTTGTACAAATAATGTTTTTTATACATTAATAAAATATTCTTGTTTAAGAATAACAAAATACCCTCTCCCCCCCAAAAAAAACATAGACTCGCTTGAGCGATAAATAAAGGGAAGAGAAAAAAATTAAAATTTAAAAAAATAGTAATAACTGTAGGTATGGCCAGGTGGCACAACAGATGGAGCACCAGCTCTGGAGCCAGGAGCACCCGAGCCTATATCCGAGCCCATATCCAGCCCCATACACCAACAATGACCCAGCCGTGTGACATGCAATCCACCCCAACCCCACTGCCCTGCAAAAACCAAAAAAAGAAAAAAAAAGACCCAAAATAAAATAAAATAGTAATAATAGTAGGGGTGGTTGGGTGGCAGAGCATTGGCCCTTGAGCCAGGAGCACCCAGGTCCAAATCTGGCCTCAGACACCCAATGATCACCCTGCTATGCGGCCCCAGGCAGGTCACCCAGCCCCATTTGCCCTGCACCTCCCCCAAAATAATAATAATAAAAAATGTGCTTCAGTCTTTGTTCCAACACCAACAACTGTGTCGCGGGTGGATCACATTCTTTATGATAAGTCCATCACAAAAGTTACTTCCATATTTTTCCACCATTGCCATTGCTGATCGCAACTCCCCCCTTTCATACTTCTCCACTATCATGTACTATATTGTCTCTCTCCTTTCACTCTGACTCAGCTGTAGGGTTGCTGAGTGGCGCAGCAGACAGATCCCTGGTCCTGGGGCCAAGAGGCCCCAAGCCCCCCTACCACCCCTTAGGCCCAGCATCCACCTGGCCCTATGGTCCCAGACAGGCCTTCCAATCCCAGCCCCTTGCAAGAAGTAAAAAAGAAAATGTGTTATATCTGACCACTCTCCCCTCCATGGCCCATCCTCTCCTCCATCACTCACATCCACCCTTCCCCCTGTCCCCCCACTCCTTCTTACTCCACATGTCTATACCCCATTGAGTATATATGCTGTTTCCTCTCCTAGCTACTTCTGATGAGAACAAAGATTCCCTCATCCCCCTTGCCTTCCTCCCTTCCATATCATTGCAATAGCTCATTGTAATAAAGAAAAATCTTATTAAATGAAATATCTTGGCCTATTCCCCCTCTCCTTTTTCTTTCTCCCATTATATTTCCCTTTTATCTATTGACTCCATTTTTACATCATATTTTATCTTCAAATTCAACTTTTTCCTGTGCTTCAACTATAAAAGCTCCTTCTACCTGCTCTGTTAATTGAGAAGCTTCATATGAGTATTATCAGTATCATTTTTCTATGCAGGAATACATGCAGTTCATCATCATTAAGTCCCTCATATTTTCCCCTTCTCCTCCAATCTCTGTGCTTTACCTGAGTCCTGTATTTGAAGATCAAACCTTCTGTTCAGCTCTGGCCATTACAACAGGAACATTTGAAATTCCCCTGGTTCATTGAAAGTTCATCTTTTTCCCTGGAAGAGGACATTCAGTTTTGCTGGGTAGTTGATTCTCAGTTGCATTCTAAGCTCTTTTGCCTTCTGGTATATTATATTCCAAGCCCTATGAGCTTTTAATGCAGTTGCTGCTAAATCTTGTGTGATCCTGACCACAGCTCCACAATATTTGAATTGTGTCCTTCTGGATGCTCATAATATTTTCTCTTTGACTTGGGAGTTCTGGAACTTGGCTATAATATTCCTAGGGGTTGGTTTTTTGGGATCTTTTTCTTGGGGGGGGGGGGATCAGTGTATTCTCTCCACTTCTATTTTGCCCTCTGCTTCTAGGATATCAGGGCAATTTTCCTGTAGTAATTCTTTGAAAATGATGTCAAGGCTCTTTTCCTGATCATGACTTTCAGGTATTCCAATAATTTTTCAATTATCTTTCCTAAGTCTGTTTTCCATATCAGTTGTTTTTCTCAATGAGATGTTTCACATTTTTTTCTAATTTTTCATTTTTTTGGTTTTGAAGTATTGAGTCCTGATTTCTTGTAAATTCATCAATCTCCCTGAGTTCTATTCTTTGTCTGAAGGATTTGTTTTCCTCAGAGAGTTTTCTTCTCTCTTTTTCCATTTGGCCAATTTTGCTTTTTAAAGCATTCTTCTCCTCAATAACTTTTTGAACTGTTTTATCCATTTGACCTAAGCTGGTTTTTAGCATGCTATTTTTCAGCATTCTTCTAGATTTCCTTGACTAAGCTACTGACTGCATTTTCATGTTTCCTGCATCTCTCTCCTTTCTTTTCCCAGTTTTTCTTCTAACTCCCTCATTTGATTTTCAGTCTTTTTTGAGCTCTGTCATAGCCTGAGCCCAATTTCTGTTTTTCTTGGAGTCTTTAGATGCAGAAGCTTGTGCTTCCTCATCTTCAGACTGAGTATTTTGTTTTTTGGTTTTTTAGGTTTTTGCAAGGCAAATGGGGTTAAGTGGCTTGCCCAAGGCCACACAGCTAGGTAATTATTATTAAGTGTCTGAAATCGGATTTGAACCCAGGTACTCCTGACTCCAAGGCCAGTGCTTTATCCACTACGCTACCTAGCCGCCCCTCAGACTGAGTATTTTGATCCTTCTTGGGCTCATATGCAAAATATTTCTCAATGGTGTTCCTCTTTTTCCTCTACTTGCTCATTTTCCCAGCCTAAGCCTGTTTTGGGGGTGCTTCCTGAGCTTTTGGGACACTCCCACAAGGGTCTCAGTGTGTGAGGCTCTGTCCTCCCTCCTGGTCTGTGAATAACCATATATGCCCCACCCTCTGCCACAGGGCTGTTCTATTGGGGGGGGGGGGGCCTAGACTGCAATCAGGATCTGAATGTGTTCAAAGCCCCAGAGTCCTGTTCCAGGGGCAGAGCTCTGCAGTCTCTCTCTTCACTCCCCTCCCTAGGTTCAATGGGCTCATGCCCTGAGGGCTCCTGCTTACCAGCTCTGCCTGCTTCTGTTTCCTGGATCTGGACTGCAGTGGCCACACTGCTCTCTGTGTGCCCTGAGGGCTGGGCTTCACATGCTGGCTCTGGCAGAGGTTCCCCCCACACACGTTCCCCCAGGTTGTGCCCAGTGCTCCCTGGGGTGTAGCTCAGGAAACTCCCCCATGCTCCCAGCGCCCTGGGGCTGCCTCCAGGAGGCTGAAGTTCTTTAGCTCTGGCAGGCCACCCCTCTAGAGGGCCACCCCTCCAACCCCGGGGAGCAGAGCCTTTCTGCTCTTTTCCAGGTTACCTTGAGTAGGAGAACTGCCTCACTGGGTCCTTCTATGGATTCTGTCTCTTGAAAATTTAGAGTCCTTAGTTTCAAAGATTTATGAGAGAGCACCTAAGACAAGATCAGCTCTTGTTGCCATCTTGGCTCCTCCTTAAGAATTATTTTCACAAAGAAAGTAGTCATGATAGAGTTGTGAAAACCTGTGAAATCTATAAGTATTTGGCTTTTCTCATTTCTTCTTCCTGACCTATGCTTTGTCATTTATTTTTCCCCTTACTTTCCTTTCCCCATCTTTGTTTTAATGTTCCCAAGAATCAAGATATATGTTGATTTGGTTTGGAGGGTTTTCATTATCAGATTCATGTTGAATTTCTCTATTACTTTATCCTCACCAACCCCTGTTGTTGCATAAACAGCAATCACATGGTGACTTTTTTGCCAATACTGATCATCAGGACTGAAATACATGATGATCAAATGTCATCAAATAATATTTCTTGGTTTTGGGTGAATGATCCACCTACTCTGCCAACTCCTATCCTTACCTCTCCAAGGAATACTTGTATCATTTTAACTTCAGTTTTTATCTTTCTTCTTCTTGCATTCTTAGCAAGAATATCAACATTAGGTGGTGTAGTGGATAAAGCACTGGCCTTGGAGTCAGGAGGACCTGGGTTCAAATCCAGTCTCAGACACTTAATAAATACCTAGCTGTGTGGCCTTAGGCAAGCCACTGAACCCCATTTGCATTGCAAAAACCTAAAAAAAAAAAAAAAAAGAATGTCAACATTGAAAAGAGCCAGCACCTCTAGTAATATGTCTCTTCCTGGTCACTAAACAAAGGGTAATAAGAGTCAAATGAAAATTTCTTGATAATTTAGAACCATATGATTGTTAGCATTCTCTGCCCTTTTTCTTATCCTGACAGCATCATTGAAAATACAGATAAGACCAGATAATATGGAAAGCCATGAATGACTAAAATTATACATAAGAAGTTGGTGGCCAGTCTTCTAATGATATACCACTGCATAGTTAGCTAGCTACACCTGAAGCTTTTTAAACATGTTAAAACTTGCCAGAGCTTGCCCTCAGTAATGTCAACAAGCATTTATTCAAGTCTCATTATCTGTCAGAGACTGCAATTACAAAAAGAGAATTTTCAGAGTTTATTTTTTAATAAGGGGAAACAACACATGAAAGGGAGATGAAAAGTGGAGTGGGGCAGGTGCCCAAATTATGACATGGTATGGAAAGTCAAGGAGTTGGAAGTATAGTTGGAAGAGGAATAAAAGATGGATGGCCTAGATTCTTCTTCAAAACAGAGGTTCCTGCTGACACAAAGTGGAAAGGGCAGATCCAGGAAAACATTGTGCACAGAAACAGCAACATTGTGTGATGATCAACTATGATAAACTTTGCTTTTCTCAGCAAAACAATGATCCAAAACAATTACAAAGAATTCATGATGGAAAATGCTATCTACATTCAGATAAAGAACTGATGCAGTTTGAAGCATCCTAATTTCTCTTTATTTTTTTCCAAGTGTTTTTTTTCTTTTGGTCTGTTTCTTCTTTCACAACTGTGATGTAGAAATATGTTTTACATGGTTACACATTTATAGCCCTATGTCAAATTGTTTAGAAAGAGAGGAGAGGAAGGAGAGAGAATAATATGGAACTCAAAATCTTGTAAAAATGAATACTAAAGGGGCATCTAGATGGTGCAGTGGATAGAGCACTTGCCCTGGAGTCAGGAGGACCTGAGTTCAAATCCAGCCTCAGATACTTAATAATTATCTAGCTGTGTGACCTTGGGCAAATTACTTAATGCCATTGCCTTACCAAAAAAATGAATACTAAAATTTAAATATTAAATTTTCCAAAAGAATGGAGATTCCTAGAAGAATTTGCAGGAAAAGGAAGCTATGGGGCAAAGGAATGTTACAGAGTGAGAAGGCAGTTGAGGCTTCCAGGCAAAGTCCAAAGATTCTCTGATGGCATTTGAGATTCCAGGGAAACTCCAAGATAGAGCATCAAAGAAGGACTTAGTGGGGGAAACAATACCATAAAATTATATAGTTTTGGAGCTAGTAGGAATGGAAGTTGTACTTTTCCAGAGAAGAGTAGTATGTAGTAGTGATGAAGAAAGGTCTGAAGTTAGGAGATATAAAGGTCAGCAAAGACAAGTTTTGTCAACTTTCCTGAGCACTGTCCCTGCTTGTCCTATCTGTTCTTTTTTAGGATGGGAAGGGGGGGGGAAATGTATGAGAAGTCTTAGTCCCTGGAAACCCCTGGGGTGTGATAAACTGGCTCAGGGTTAACAGAAGATTCAGTGAGTCTCTTTTCAGTGATCCAGGTTGCCGCCTTTCCTTCACTCAGGCCTTGCTGTATCTGGAACCCCATCCTTTACTCCCATAATTATATCCTCTCCCTACTTATTTGAAAACCCAAGGACTCTAGGAACAGGACAGGAAGACTGCTCCTTCAGTAGATGGAGAAGCCCTAAAGACAAATTCTGACCTGGATTATTTCTTGGCAGCTGGAAACATTAACATGTAACCTAATTGTACACATATAATCTATATCAAATTGCTTATCATTTTAGGAAGAGGGGAGGGTAGGAAAGGAAGGAAAAAATGTTTACAATATTTTGAATTCTAAATGAATTCTAAACAAAGATCAAATAATAGCTTACCAGTCAGATCTTTGGAAAGGAAAGCAGTATATGACCAAGGAAGAGATGGAGAACATTATTAAAAACAAACTAGATAATTTTGATAACATAAAATTAAAAAGCTTTTATATAGACAAAAACACTGTAACCAAGATCAAAAGAAATGTAGTAAATTGGAAAACCATGTTTACAACTAGCATTTCTAACAAAGGACTCATTTCCAAAACATATAGAAAGCAGAGTCAAATTTTTTTAAAAAAACAAAAAACAAACCATTCCCCAATTGACAAATGGTCAAGGGATATGCAAAGGTGATTTACAGATGAGGAAATCAAAGTGATCCATAGTCACATGAAAAATTGCTCTAAATCACTACTTATTAAAGAAATGCAAATTAAGGCATCTCTGAGGTACCACTTCACACCTCTCAGACTGGCCAATATGACCAGAAAGGACAATAATCAATGATAGAAGGGACAGGACACTAATACATTGTTGGTAGAGCTGTGAACTCATCCAGCCTTTCTAGAAAGCAATTTGGAATTACATCCAAAGGGCAATAAAAATGTGCATATCTTTTAGTTCAGTAATACCACTACTGGGTCTATATCCTGAAGAGATCGTGAAAAAGGGTAAAAATATCACTTGTACAAAAATACTCATAGCAGCCCTGTTCGTGGTGGCAAAGAACTGGAAATCAAGTAAATGGGGAATGGTTTAGCAAACTGTGATATATGTATATCATGGAACACTATTATTCTATTAGAAACCAGGAGGGATGGGAATTCAGAAAAGCCTGGAGGGATTTGCATGAACTGATGCTGAGTGAGATGAACAGAACCAGAAAAACATTGTACACCTTAACAGCAACATGGAGGTGATGATCAACCTTGATGGACTTGCTCATTCCATCAGTGCAACAATCAGGGACAATTTGGGGGTATCTGCAATGGAGAATGCCATCTATATCCAGAGAAAGAAATGTAGAGTTTGAACAAAGACCAAGAACTATTACCTTTAATTTAGAAAAAAATTGATATCTTATTATGTAATCTTGCTATCACTTATACTTTATTTTTCTTCCTTAAGGATATGATTTCTCTCTCATCACATTCAATTTGGATCAATGTATACCATGGAAACAATGTAAAAACTGGCAAATTGCCTTCTGTGGGGGGTGGGGGGAGAGAAGTAAGATTAGGGGGAAAATTGTAAAACTCAAAATAAATAAAATCTTTAAAATGAAAAAAAAAAGAAACCAAGAAGGATGGAAATTCAGAGAAGCCTGGAAGGATTTGCATGAGCTGATGCTGAGGAAGATGAGCAGAACCAGAAGGACATTGTACACTATAACAGCAGCATGGGGTTGATGATCAATCTTAATGGACTTGCTCATTTCATCAGTGCAACAATCAGTAATAATTTGGGGGTATCTGCAATGGAGAATACCATCTGTATCCAGAGAAAGAATTGTGGAGTTTGAAGAAAGACCAAAGACTATTACCTCTAATTTTTTTTAAAGTTATCTTATTATGTAATTTTGCTATCTCTTATACTTTATTTTTTCCTTAAGAATATTATTTCTCGGGGCAGCTAGGTGGCATAGTGGATAAAGCACCGGCCTTGGAGTCAGGAGTACCTGGGTTCAAATCCAATCTCAGACACTTAATAATTACCTAGCTGTGTGGCCTTGGGCAAGCCACTTAACCCTGTTTGCCTTGCAAAAACCTAAAAAAAAAAAAAAATGATTTCTCTCTTAACACATCCAATTTGGATCTATGTATAGCACAGAAATAATGTAGACTATCAGACTGTGTTCTGTGGGGGAGGGGGGAAGGGGGAAAGGGGGGAGGGAAGCAAGATTTAGGGGGAAAATTGTAAAATTCAAAAATAAAAAATTTTGAAATTTTTTAAATGAATGCTAAAAATTGTCCTTACCTATAATTAGAAAAAATAAAATACTATTAAAATAAAAAAAATTAGTTTTTAAAAAATTAACATGCTGCCTCTTAGAAGATGGAATCTAACATTATAAAGGCTCAAAGTACATGAAAAGGCAATTTAAAAAATTTAAATAGATTTTTACTGATGTCTTTTTACTTACCATTTCCTCTTTTATCTTCTCCCTCCTCTCTCATTCCTTATTTTAAAAAATTCCTTTAAAGAGGAAGAAGAGGAAAAATTGGCAAAAAAACAATCAAATCAAGAGTGAAAAAATTTGATATTATAAAAATATTCCACCTATGCAAAGGAAGGAGGAGATATCTTTTCATATCTCTTCTTTGGGGCCAACCTTGATCATTTTAATTTCACAACATTCAATTTCAGTTGGCCATATTGACTTACATTCCTATTCCTGAGGTTGATGAGCCTAATAGATTGTTGGAATTCAGGAGTTCTAAGCCACAATGGACTATGCTGACCCAGTGTCTGCAAAAGAAATAAAATAATACCACAGGATAAGTGAGCCATTAGGCTACCTGAAGAAGGATAAACCAGCCCAGGTCAAAAACAGAGCAGTTCAAAACTTCCTTGCTAATCAAAGTAGGATAGAGCCTGTGATGGGACATTGTGTTGCCAGTGTGGGAAATATAGGGCTACCCAATCTCAAAAAAAAAAAGCCAACCTCAAAACAAAAACCATCTCAATTTCAATTGCTTTTTTTTGGTTATAGTTTCTTCTATTATCTTTCTTTCTAGTAATTATTAATTGTTAATCTATTATCTATTATCTATCTTTTTATTAACATTTTTGTGGTCATTATGTGTTATTTTCTAACTCTAACTTTGTTTTAGCTTATATAAGTCTTTCCTCCATGTGTTTATTCTTTCTTATAGCATGGTAAAATTCCATTACATTCATGTAACTGCAATTGGCTTAGTAGTTCCCCAATCAATGGATATCCTCTTTATTTCTAATTCTTTACTGGTACCAAAAGTGCTACAATAAATCATTTGGTATAAATGCAATCTTTCTTTTTTTCTCTGTTACTTTTCTTTGTATAAAATTCCAGTAATGGAATGTATATGTCAAAGGGTATAGACATTTTAGTCATTTTATTCACATAATTAGAATTTGCTTTCCAAAATGGTTGTCCCAAGCCACAGATCCACTAACAATATATTACTGTATCTTTCAACTTCTACAATATTGGCTCTTCCCATCTTTTAACATCTTTGTGAATTTCCATATGGAAAGTGAAACCTCAGGTAGTTTTGATTTGCATTTCTCTTGTTATCAGTGATTTGGGCTATTCTTTCATATGATTGCTAACATATTGCAGTTCTTTGGAAAACAAACTTGTTTATATCCTTTGACCACTTCTCTGTGGGTAATAGAGAATAAATTTGTTTTAAAATGTTTCTGTTAGTTGTCTGTGTATCTTGGGCATCAAACTGTTATCAGAGCTATTTGACACAAAGATTTTTTTTTCCCAGTTGACTGCTTCCCTTTTGATTCTAGAGGTATCAATTTTGTTTGTGCAAAAGCTTTTCAATTTCATGTAATCAAAGTTATCTGTATTATCTTTTGTACTTACTTCTGTCTCTTATTTGATTAAGAATTTTCCCTTATCCACATCCGTGAAAGGCATGTGGTTTTTTTCTCTGATTTTTTAATGGAATGATCTTTAATATCAGGTATTCATTTTTGAATTTATTGTGAAATATGTATAAGGTGTTCATCCAAGCCTAATTTCTGTTAGACTACTCTTCAGTTTTGCCAGCAATTCTTATCAAATAAGTTCTTTCTTTGGTAATTTATGTTTTCAGGTTTATCAGCACTAGGTTATTGAGTTCATTTATATTCTCCCTTGACTAATCTGTTCCATTGATCTAATTTTCTATTTTTTAACCTGTGCCAAATGGTTTAAAAGATTGCTTCATAATATAGTTTGAAGTGTGAAAGTATTATTCTCCTTTCATTCTCACTTATTATTTTTCTCTCATCAGTTCAGATCTTTTATTCCCCCAAATTAATTTTGCTATTTTATCTAGCTCTGTAAATTATCACTTGAATGGTGTAATTAGTATAACACTGGGTCTGTAAATTAACCTTGGTGGTATCATCACTTTTATATTGGCACAGTCCATCCAAGAGTACTCTAAGCTATTTTTTTATTTTTTAAGGAGTGTTTTATAATTTAATATTGAGGTAATTTTCAAAAGACAAAATGTAATATATAAATAATCATATAAAAGAATACTTCAAATCACTAATAATTGGAGAAATTAAAATTAAAGTAACTCTTAGGATTTACCTTACATCTATCACATTAGCAAAGTTGACAAAAGAACAAACAGAAGATCAAATTATTACAGGGGTTGTGAAAAAGACAAGTATGCTACTGTATTAATGGTGGAGCTGCTAAATGATAACTTTGGAAACCAATATAGAATTAAACTATAAAAGTCTAATACCTTTAATACCATGAAACTACTATTAGGCATTATCATTCCCTTCCACTCACCCAAGGAGATCAATGATAGGGGGAATAGTTCCTTACATTCAAAAAAATGTATGCCGACACTTTTGGAGTATCAAAGACCTGGAAGAAAAGTGTGTGCCCATTGAACAGGGAATAGTGAGCACATTACAATTTATGATTGTAATGGAATTACTTTGTGGCATAAGAAATGATGAAGAATTCAAAGAAAATTGGGAAAACTCAAATGAACAGATGCAGAGCAAAGTAAGCAAACCACAACAAGCCTATATTGTGACCACAATAATGTTGAGGAAACTATTGCAAAATAGCAGAATTCTGATCAAGAAAGTAGCCAATACTAATTCTGAAGGACTAACAGTGAAACTTGTTCCATTCTTCTTGATAAAGAGGTATTGGACTGTAGTAGGGAAATGTTGAAAATGTTGATTAAGACAAAGTCAATATATTGACTTGTTTAACTACACTTTGCTTCAAGAAAGGGTTCTACTGGAGTGCATTAGGTCCCTAAAAAATGATAAATGATATAAGAAAAAATCAAAAAACATTTTCTTTAACAAAAAAAAAGTTCTCAAAATCACTTTTCTTCTTTGAGACCTACCTGCCTCAGGGTAAGTGGTTAGTAACTAAGTGGCTCAGTGGTTAAAGCAATGATCTTGGAATCAGAAGGAAATGAGTTCAAATCTAGCCTCAGACACTTGATACTCACTAGTTGTGTGACCTCAGGCAAGTCACTTAACCCTGACTGCCTCATATCTAGGGTCATCTACAGTCATCCTAATTCATATCTGGTCTGAGACTGGTGACTTAGCACAGTACCCCCTCACTCAACTCCAATTCATATACTTGTCATGGTATCACCTACCTGATATCATGGTCTTCTTTGAGGACCCACCCTCCTCACCCTAAACCTTTGCTTCTTCCCCTATCTGATATGATTCCCAGGTCTCCTCTGAGATGAAATAGTCCAGATGTTCCTGAAGATCAAACCACATAATAGAAAATCCAAGGTTTCAGGACACTAATGTTCCACCTCCACCCTGTCCCACTCCCACCAGCCATGGGAAAGAACTTCCTATCTTTATCTCTCTTTCCTTATCACCAAAATTGTCTTCAAAGGAAACATATCAATAAGGCAGTAGAAGGAGATAAATATCCTCCCCACCATAATGTTAAAAAAAAAAGACCTATAGACATAGCTATTTAAAGAGACTCAAGAGATAATCTAACTCCTTTATTCTAGAAGTGAAGCAACAGACCCAGAAAAAGGAAGCTGCCCAAGTTCCCTTAGGATGATATAGAACTGAAAAGAAGGGGCAGCTAGGTGGTGCAGTGGATAGAACACCAGCCTTGGAGTCAGGAGTACCTGGGTTCAAATCTGACCTCAGACACTTAATAATTACCTAGCCATGTGGCCTTGGGCAAGCCACTTAACCCCATTGCCTTGAAAAATCTAAAACAAAAAACAAAAACAAAAACTGGAAAGAGATCATCTAATCCTATTAATCCTATTCATCTCTATGGAAGAGATGAGAAAAGGAGGACTAAAATACTTAAATATTTGTCCAAAGTCAGAAGGGTAGTAAGTAGCACAGTGGGATTCAAATCTACATTCTTTGTTTACAATTTAATGCTCTTTCCACTTTGTAGCATTGCTAATCCTAGAGTTATATATCTAATTTCCATACTTTGAGGATCATGATTTCCTAGGTAAATTCTCTCTCCATGAAAACAGATTCTAACCCTTCCATTGCATTAATAGACAGTCTATGTAAGTGACCAGAACTAAAAAAAAAAAAAAAAATCACCACCTAGTGGCTATTCTTTTTGATGAATCTTTCTGACCGATAGATCATCTGAAGATGAGAGACAGGAAGTTTATACTTAAAGTTTTCCAGCTTGAGAGGATCCCTTACAGCTCAAAAAATCACTTTAGAAAACACAGGATCACCTCCCCACCATGATGAAGCATCATCAAAAGAGGACTTGAACAAAGGAGATGAACATTCAGTCTATTTCATCTTTTCTCTCTCCTCCTGGGAAAGGCTAGAGAGATGACCCTGGTTCTCCCTCATTTCACATTCACCCCTTCAAAATTCACTTTTGTAATTCAGTTTTCTCATCTGTAAAATGGGGATAACAGTACCTACTTCCCAGGGTTGTTGTGAGACTCAGATAAGATAATATAGGGGCGTCTAGGTGGCGCATTGGATAAAGCACCTGCCTTGGAGTCAGGAGTACCTGGGTTCAAATCCGGTCTCAGACATTTAATAATTACCTAGCTGTGTGGTCCTGGGCAAGCCACTTAACCCCATTTGCCTTGCAAAAATCTTAAAAAAAAAAAAAAGATAAGATAATATAAGCAAAGTACTTAGCAAACCACAAAATGCTATATAAAGATTAACTATTTTAGGATTATTGCTGTTATTGTTGTTATTGTTATTGTTATTATTATTATTATTATTACTATTATTGCTACTACTACTACTACTACTACTACTACCTAGACAGCTGGATAGAACAGCACAGGATAAGGAGTAAGGACCTGAATTTGAATCCCAATTCAGACTCTTAAAAGTTTGTGACCCCTGGTCACTTAGTCTCTCTTCACTTCAATTTCTTCATCTATAAAATGAAAATAAATAATATCACCTACCTCCCAGAGTTGTTATGAGGATCAAACAATATAACAAATGCAAATCACTCTGCAAATATTAAAGGATGACATAAACATTAGCTATTAGAATTGTTGTCATTGTCTTCAAGTCTATTCTTGAGATTCAGTGTAACACAATTTCAACTCTACAAACATTGGATTATTTTACCTATAGTTTATCCAACTCCAAATCCCTGTCTAGAAAGCCAAGTCTTGCTCTTCCCAGATCAGTGTTATCCACATTTATACCAAACCTAAGGCCCTGGAGGGAGAAATTCCCCCCATCCTTACCAAGGTTCTTGGCCTTCTATGTTCTATAACCATATTTTTTCTTCCCTCCAAAGCCACCCAAGTGAATAAATTCCAGACCCCAGCTTCATCTCCAATCTGCTGCAATAACTCCCTCACTGATCTAAGAGGAAATGACTTTGTTCCTTTTTTTATTATGAATTTAACAACATGAACATATCCAAATGTAGAAAATCCAAGAGAGGGTTCCATTGGAGTGAATTAAGTCCCTAAGAAAGGACAAATGATATAAGGAAGAAAAAAAAAGTCAAAAAATATTTTCTTTAACAATCTGGAAAATCTGCATAAAATTTTTTGGCCCTCTCTTCATATCAGAGAAGAAAACTGAATTTTCTCTTTTCTTTTTCTTATATGGGAAGTTTAAAATATCTCATTGTCAAATTTGGGTTGATACTATATATATATCATATATATACATATAGTTTATACATTTTTGAGTTTCTAAACTGTTTCTGTGTCTTCTGCTAGTGTCATCTACAGCTTCTTCAAATCCCCCCCAAAAAAATTCCCATTTAATTTCTTACACTGACCTGTTATATATGAAAATCCCAATGGGGAAAGTTGCATTGGGGAGGGGATAACTATATATTAAAATCAATTTAGTTCAGACTCTACTTGTCTGCATTTCCTTATGAAGATTTCTCCCTTCTTTCCCCAACACCACATTCTTTCCTTCATCACTCTCTTCTTCCCACAGATTCTGATCTTTCCATGCCACCCTGGCTACTATTTAATCCAATGGTTATCATGTGTGATATCAATGAGGTCATGGTAAAAGTACTGAAATAGTCAAGTTTGATCCAAAGAACACTCTGGTCCCCAGTGAGACTGACCATCATCAGTCTCTTAGATACAAGGGGCACAAAGTCGGAGAGTATGACTGACTCAACCCAATCTTATTGGATCATAAATCCAAGAATGGACTTCAGGGATCAGCTAGCCAACTACTCTATTTCCCAGATGAAAAACTGAGATCTAAGAAAGTTTAAGTGGAAATCACAAGGAGTAATTTCAGATAAAGCAATAAATTTAGAGTCAGGAAGACCTGAGTACAAATCTCATTTCAGATAATTATTAACTGTGTCAAAGTAGGTGACCTCATTTTCCTTACTTTAAAATGAAGGGGTTGAATTTGATTACCTTTAAGGTCTCTGTCACAGTAGATAGAATCAGAAACTGAGTAGAGGCAAGTCACTTACCCCTATTTGTCTCAGTTTCCTCATCTGTAAAGATGAATTAGTGAAGGGAATTGAAACCACTCCATTATCTTTGCCATGAAAACCCAGATAGGGTTACAAAGAATTGGACAGGATTGAAATGAATGAAATGAATATCCTTCCAACTCTTAATTTAGGATCCTATAATCCTGGAAGTGACTTTCCCAAATAAATTTTCAGAGGCAGAATTTGCAGAGGCAGAAGACCATGAGTCTTCCAACTCCAGAGTCAAATGATTTTTTTATTTGTTCTATATGGCCTTCAAGACTTCAAGCCTTGGCAGTGACACTGACAATGAGACAAGAGACTCACCTGCACATGAATGAAGAGTAGTACATTTTCATATACATTTGTTAAAGGTCATTTGCAGGGGGTGGCTAGGTGGCGTAGTGGATAAATACCTGGGTTCAAATCTGATCACAGACACTTAATAATTACCTAGCTGTGTGGCCTTGGGCAAGCCACTTAACCCAATTTGCCTTGCATAAACCTAAAAAAAAAAAAAGGTCATTTGCAAACTAGAAAATAAGAACTTCTTCATCACAGAGTATAGTCAATTGATCAATGAATATTTATCCAGCTCCTACTATGAGCCAGACACTATGTTTTAATGAAGGAAGCAAAGAAGCAAAACAAACAAAAATTTCCTGTCCTTGAGGGGCTCACAATCTAATTGCAGAGAAAACACACAAACAACTAGAGAAAAGCAAAATGTAGTTTAGATAAATAGAAAATAACTAAGAGGGAAGGCACAAGTAGTAAGAGGGGCTTTGAAAGGTTTCCTGGAGAACATGATGATTTGGGGCTTAGAACAACATGAAGTTCATTTTGGGGGAGTTTCTGGAGTTCAAAAATAAAGTTAGTAAGTAGTATCACTCTTTTTTAGGTTTTTGCAAGGCAAATGGGGTTAAGTGGCTTGCCCAAGGCCACACAGCTAGGTAATTCTCAAGTGTCTAAGACAGGATTTGAACCCAGGTACTCCTGACTCCAGGGCTGGTGCTTTATTCACTGCACCACCTAGGCCCCCAGTAGTACTTTTTAAAAATCCAATAGGTGCTTTAAAAATTAATGTTATTGTTTCAAGCATAATGCCTTGCAAATAGTAAGTACTTAATAAATGTTTGTTGAGTTCAATCCTGAAATCAAAGTTTTCTTTGCACTTGTTACTTTACAGTTTTCATGTAGGCTAGCCCATTTGCAGACTGGGCCATAATACTCTGATTTTCTGTCTCTCCCTCTCTCTCTGAGTCTTAATCCATCTCTATATCTATCTCTTATCTCCCTTCTCATCTCTACTTTCTGTCTCTGTCTCTCTCTCTCTCTCTCTCTCTCTCTCTCTCTCTCTCTCTCTCTCTCACAGACAGGCACCCTCATCTCCCCCCCATACACACACACACACACACACACACACACACACACACACACACACACACACACACACACACACACACACACACACACACACACAGTTAAGGATATTAAAAAGCCAGGCATAAGGATTCGTATTGCATTTGAAAAAATAATACCCTGTAACATTTCTTATATTCTCCTCTGATATTGTCAGTTTATCTCTGTTACTAATTCAAATTTTCACCTATATTCCTTTGTATGTATCTAGCCTCCTCCCCCAAACTTGACCTGACCATAAGTTTCTTAAAGGCAGCTACAGTATCTCCTACTTCTACATCTCCCACTGAATCAAATGAGGACTTGAAAACAAAGAAGGTACTTGGCAATTATTTATTGTCTTCCTTTCATTGATTATCTCCAATTTGTCTTGTGTATATATCTTGTTTGTACAGAGTTGTTTGAAATGTTAAATTGTGAGTTCCCTGAGGACTAGAGCTGTTTTTGTCTTTCTTTGTATCCCTAACACTTAGCAAGCAAATGTTTGTTGACTTGGTTGTATGAATGGAATACAGTGAGATCAGGTCCAAATCTTAATCTACTCTATCTAAAGATAAGGAGATTAATTAGGTTTTTTCTCCCCACTTCATTCTTGGTCTCTCCTCAGACAAAATTTGGACCTTCAGCCTCCAAGTTTTTTCATACAAAAAGCTGTCCCTTTCCATTTCTCTCCATAACTCTAGCTTTCCCCCTTCTCCTCCTTACCTTCATTAAAGAAGGAAGCAGGAGGCAGTGGTATATATTTAAAATAAACAGAATGAAACATTAAAGCAGATCAATATTTAATGCTTAGTCAAGGAGCTGCATCATCTGTAATTATTCCCTCTGTTTCTGAATGGAGACTGCAAAGGAGACACACAAAGAAGAAATATTAATGAAAGGCAAGCCAGGCCTCACCTACTCATGCATTTCTACACTCCTGGGGAACCTCATGAACTCCCACCTGTACCATAAGATTTCCACATGCCTTGATCCTCCCTTAAGCCCCTTGTGATGACTACCTCTTCTCCCTAGAGAGGAAGGTTATGTATACCCTTTGGCAGTAAGAAGAAGCCATCTAACCCATGTTCATTGTAAATGTGTACATTTATGAATGTTAATTTATCAGTTAGGAGGCTGTCTACAAGGGAGCAGAACAATCAGAGAGAGACAGGCAGAAACCAATCATAGGGTGGTGGGTGGGAGGAAACAGAAAGGAGAAGAGAGAGCAATGAAAGATGAGAGAGAAAGAAGAGTGAGTCACGACCAAAAAGAAGCAGGAAATGAAAATTCAAAGGTGTAGAAAACCTGTAAAATGCTAGTTTGGGGAGTAATTAGGGACCTGGAGAGAAAACATTGTCATATGGGACTTCCTGAGATTTGAACAGGTAGAGAATCATACCTTGCTTTCCCAGTAAACAGAGAAAAAGGAAAGAAAGAAGTGTGGTCGGGATAGGGTTTAGCTGGGGATGGGAGGTATGGGGAACTGGAACTCAAAAGAGAAACCAGACTCTTTCAGAAATTATAGTAAGATCTAAACTAAAAAGGATTGAGACTGGGAAATTAGACAAAGGGAAATGAACAGAGAAATTTCCAATATTAAGACCTAGCTTCCTGGTCTAGACAAGACTAAACAATGTAATTATGCTGAGTACCTATGATCTCAGGTCCTTCCTCTTGTCTCTAAGGCCTATACATTACACACACACACACACACCCTTGTACTCTCAACAATTAGCTGAGGAGGATAAGGGCCACTAGGTTATGAATTATGAATTAATAAAAAAAGAAGAGGCCTCTCTTCCAGAAAGAATTCCCTGATTTCTTCAGCTGGTAATCCACTTTCAACTAAGGTTGAAATGAAAGCCCCTTTAGACTTTGGCTGGACATATATGCAGCTAGGTGGCACAGTGGATAGAGGGCCAGGTTTGGCATCAGGAAGACTCATCTTCCAAATTTGACCTCAGACACTTACTGGCTATGTTACCCTGGGCAAGTCACTTCACTCTGTTTACCTCAGTTTCCTCATCTGTAAAATGTATTGGAAAAGGAAATGGCAAGACCACTCCAGTATCTTTACCAAGAAAATCCTGAATGTGGTCATGAAGGGTCTGACATAATTGGTGGAAAAAAAAAAAAAGGACAGCGATCTTGGTCCTGATTTTAACTTGGACTCTGTCTTTCCCCAAGAATATGCATCTACTTAACAGAGAAAAGGGATGCTAGAGTTGATAGAACTGGGCAATCTAAAAGTTGTCTAGTAGTCAATAACCTTTATATGAGTAATGATCATAGCCTTTCGGAAATTACCCTTCAGAAATCATTAGCCTTCAGAAATTAAAACTGGGTGGACAGGGGCGGCTAGGTGGAGTAGTGGATAAAGCACCTGCCTTGGAGTCAGGAGTACCTGGGTTCAAATCCGGTCTCAGACACTTAATAATTGCCTAGCTGTGTGGCCTTGGGCAAGCCACTTAACCTCATCTGCCTTGCAAAAACCTAAAAAACAAAGCAAACAAAAAAAAAAAACTGGGAGGGCCACAGAAGCTATCTCATAAAGAGACCTAAGCCCCTGGACCAGGAAATTTAGTACAAAGGAAAGCTCAAGACTTCATCAGAATTAAATAATCTGATGGACATGAAATCCCTTCTACCCTAGGCTCTGAAAAAGAACAAAGTATAGGCCAACTTTCTCATTTTACAAATGAGAAAAACTTAAGCATGAAGATCAAGTAGGATGCACGGAAAAGTAGACCTGGTTGTAGAACCTGAGTGAAAGAATCATCAGAAAACTTTAGGAGACTGGCAGTTCGAGTAGCTCCTCTATGTGTGTGCCCTAACATCATGTGCCCCCTATGGGTATGTGTCTCCATGAATATTCCCTAGATATATGCATGTTATTTACATATGTATCCCATTTCATGTGTGCCCTGGTCACAGATATACTCCATGTGTACCCTCTTCATGGATTCACTCTCCTCACAGATAATATATGTATTTATGTAGAATAGCCCCCAGGTTTATCTATGAAATTTTGGTATTACTACTTTTCTTATTATGCCATTTCATTAAATACTTTTGCTTTGAACTAAAAGGTATCTACTGGCTGACTGTTTAAGGTAAACTCATTGGTGAGGGCTCCTCAATGCATGTAGACCCACAGAATACTTTGGACCTGAAGTAACTAACTCTGGGAGCCTCACTAGAGTGCATAGTGCCACCAGATACAGTATGGACTTGTTAACTCCTGGAGACTATAAGGTGCTTGAGATCCTAAGCACCTAGTTGGCATAATGCCTTTTTAATAGTATAATAACCTTAAGGTGGTTAGGTGTCAGTACACAGAGCACTAGAGTTCAAATCTGGCCTCAGACAACTGATACTTATTAGTTATATGATCTTAGCAAGTTCCATAAACCCAATTACCTCTCCTCCAGAGCATCGCCAGTCATCCTGATTCATAACTGGCCAGTGGAGACAATGAGACTGGCAATCTATTATAGAACCCCCTCACTCAAATCCAATTCATGTGCTTGTCATGGCCTCATTTCCTTGATGTCATGGTCTTCTTCAAGAAGGACAAACATCAGCAGCAGCAGCAGCTAGCATAATGCCTTTAAATAAAGGTTTTACTTGACCAGAGCCAAATCTCCTGATTCAAAAGTTCTTAACCTGGGGGTATACATTGATTAAATTAGATTTCATTGTGATTTTGGATGGAAAAAAAAATTTTATTTTTGTTCAGTATTACTAGTTTCCTTTGTATTCCTGTGGATTTTATTTTGTTCATTAAAAACATTATTCTAAGCAGCCCATAGGTTTCATAAGACTGCTAAAGGGGATCAAGACACACAAAAACTAAACAATCCATGTAATAATCCTATAAAGGGGAAAGAGGAAAACTCACTTTTGTGCTATGTACAAAACATTGAGAAGATAAAGACCTTGTTGTAATGAGGCCAAAAAATTACCTACGGTTTTCCTTAACCTACATTCTGAGGAAGACCATATCCAATACCTCTCAGGGCCTGGACGATGCCCCACTTCACCCCCCAATGCATGGAGGAGGAGGAGGAGGAGGAGGAGGAGGAGATACCAAGTGGAAGGTAGGTGGGGGATTCAATACTTTTTCAAATCAAGTGGAATAACCCCAAGAGTGCAGAAGGATTCCATTCCCTTCATCCATGTCTTTCATGCACCATCTCTCCTGGGACCAGGGGACAAGGAGGGAGACAAGGTACTCTGCCTTTTAGGCAGGTCAGTCTCCCAGCCCCTCCCCAAGTCAATATACACAAATTCTTTACAGCAGAGGGCAGCCTCTCTGACAGCTCTAATTTTAACCTGGAGCAAGGTGCAAATCGCTTGTTTTCAAAGCTGTTTCAAAGTGACTCTGATAAGCAAATTGCTGGCAGCTCTGGTGGGTGATTATTCCTGCATTAATCAGGGGGAAATTATGCCAGTTACTGATTAACTAATTACTGCAATCAGATCGGCACTGAGCACAGGCGTGAGGGGGAGGCCAAGTAAAACACAACCTGGAAAGGTGAAGGGAGCAATTTGAGATAGGAAGGAGAAGAAGGCCAGGTCAGGGGAGGAAATGACTTGAGTTGATTGATCCTTGACCCCACATCTCTAGGCCTCTCACATCCCTACCCCACTCTAGTGTCCCTCTGTGGGCAAAACTCTTTTCTCGTCAGACTGAAGAGACAACTTCTACTGGACAGCTCCTGGGCAGATGATGGAAAGACCTGTCCTCAGGCAGCTTCTAATCTAAGTGGGAGAGTCCCTGTCCTTAGGGAGCTTGGGCTAGGACTCTTTTGCCTCTGTTTATATCTCCGGTTTTTAACACCGTGACTGCTACATACTAAGAAGCTTAATAAATGATGATTGATTGATTTACCGGTTGATTGGACAACCTCTCTGAACTTTAGTTTCCTTATCTAAAAAATGAGGAGATGGGACCAGAAGCCTTCCAAGGTCCCTTCCTACTCAAAACCTGTAATCCAGTTTGTATTATGGTGGTAGTAATTCAGTGTCTGGATTGACTATTCTAGAACCAGGATCCGAGGATTAAGGGTAGAAGCAGCAGTGACTAGCCATAGGGGTTTAAGGCTAAAGATAAGGAACTAATGGGGCATTTTTGGTTGACTTCTTGCCTAACACAAAAGGGAATTAAATTCTGTATTGAAAAATTATTCTTCAACAATTGTGGGAACACTAGGAGAGTGTAGAACAGTTACTGTCTACAACAACATGGACTTAAAAAGAGGACGGGCATTTTTGTCAACCCTCTCCCCTAGGGTAGTTCAGCATAGTGCATGTGGGTATAGAATTTGGAGTCAGGAACACATGGATTCAAAATACTCTTTAAAATACTGTGTTATCTGGATAAGTCACTTAACTTTCCTCAGTTTCCCCATCTGCTAAAGGTGGGGAGGGATTTAATGCTCTCTAAGGTCACTCCTAAGATCTTTCATATGACCTAAGTTTAATTCAATAAACATTTATTAAGCATGTATTAGGTGAAAGGCATTCTGTATACAAAGACAAAAATGAAATAATCCCTGTCTTCAAATTTCTTACATTTACTTGGGTTTTGCCTGGAGAATGTCCCTGAAGAGCAGGGTCAGGAACTGGAAAAGAGCTATGTGATTGTTGTTACAGGAATCTAGGGCTAGACTCCAACCTTCTCAGCTGAGATCATTGCCAAGCATGGCAGGGAACTCTTAAGTCTCCCTGAACCGTACAGGTTCCAGAGAAAACCCAACTCCAGTAGCAGTGAGATACTAATTCTCTCCCTCCCTATTAGACTGTAATATCCCTGACAACAGGATCTATGTGGGACCTATCTCTGTAATAAGAGTTATCAATTTCAACAATCAGTTTTATGGGCCATGGAGTTCAACCTCCTTATTTTATAGAGAAAGAAACTGAGGTCTGGAGAGGAATCAAATTTGAACCCAAGTCCAAACACAGAATTTTTTCCACCCTGCAGTTTTTCTTGTGGTTCAGTCATTTTTTCATTCATATGAGCCTATTTGGGGTATTCTTGGCAAAGATACAGGATGCCATTTCCTTCTCCAGCTCATTTTACAAATGAGGAAACTGAGGCAAACTGAGTTAAGTGATTTGTCCAGGGACACAGTTAGTAGGTATTTGAGGCTCAGTTTGAACTCAGGAGAATGAGTCTTCCTGACTCCAGATCCAGAACTTCATCTATTGTATCACCTAGCTGCCTGAGCATGCCATAGTAGATGTTTAATAAATGTCTACTGAATTGTAACCAAGACTATATCAATGAAGGAGGAATGAAATTGTTTGTCCTTGTATCTAAGATCGGAGTGACTGAGGGAGAGATTGTGAGTTGGTCAAGCTCAAGTGTTTTGCCACAATAACCTTCTGGGGTACTGAAATAACACTCGATGTTACCAGATAGTCAGACCTCTGTCTGTATTATGCCTTCTTTTTCAGAAGGACTCTCCATGCAAGGGAAAAGCAAATAAAGAATGAATAGGATAGTCTTAATGACTAATGAAGCTAGAGGGTATTGGGGACTAGGTGCCAGGCTAATTAGAAAACAATTCTGAAGATCTCTTCTTCAATTTGAGAAGATTCTATAGATTGATGGGAAATACATTGGTGGGGAGATATGTAAGCGTCTATCCCTGGGAATTGTTCTTTGTAGAACAATCTAGAAATCAGACTTCTGGGCCAAATTTCTTCCTTCCTTCCCCCCCCTTGCCCCTCCCACTCTCTTCAAGACAGAGGTGACTTCAGGGCCTCAGGATAGAATTTCCCTTCTGATCAATAAAAAGGGAATTGGAGCCTAAGAGGGAAACAAAACATACAACTGATGACCTTCTGAGGGGATCAGGAAGAGATGGGATAGGGGAGGGGAGGAAGTAGAGTAATCTTAATGAGGCATGCAGGCTCTTTTCCTTCATCATTCCTTTATAGACATGGTCTCTCAGATACCCCAGAAAGAACTCAATCCCAACATATACATATGCCCCAAAGGGCAGGGTGCAATAGTGAAGTCAAGAAGGCCTGACTTGAACACACATCAAACATGTGACCCTGAGCAAGAGTATCTCTCAGTGCCCCAGGGCATCTCTGTAAGACTATTAGATGCTAAATTGAATTGACAGGAGAGGCTCCCCATCAGAATTTCCATAAACTGATGAAATCAAGAGTGTGAGATGCCCCACAATAGGTGGAAAGGACTGGGAATAAAATAGGATTAGGATTAGGATTAGGATTAGGATTAGGATTAGGATTAGGATTAGGCTGGGTGGTGCAGTGGATAAAGCACCAGTCCTGGAGTCAGGAGTACCTGGGTTCAAATCTGGTCTCAGACACTTAATAATTACCTAGCTGTGTGGCCTTGGCCAAGCCACTTAACTCCATTGCCTTGCAAAAACCTAAAAAAAAAAAAATAGGATTAGAGAGGAGAGTGAAAGTGAATTTGGATCTCAGCTGCATTCTCTAGAAGAGTAGACAACATGACTCCTAAAGTGCCTTGAAGGTTGTGGAACTTCACAGAACGGGCTTGTGGGATGGCATGCAAATCACAGAGTGCTTTTAGGGGCCCAAATTCTACTCCCTCTAAGAGACAGAAAGGGCAAAGAGTTCAATAAAATAACAAAGAATATGAGGAGTGCTCCTTTCCTCCTCTCTTCTCTTGTCTCTCTGGCTCTGACTCTGGCTCTCTCTGTGTCTCTGTCTGTATCTCTCTTCTCCTCTCACCTTTCCTTTTCACAAACATTGCTCACATTTCAATTTTTCATAGAGAGTTTTCATGGTACCATTTGACTCCTCTCCTTTACTCTCTTCTGTAGTGCCCTCATCCCATTCTTTAGGTCTGAACCATGTAATAACATAAAATGTAATAACATATAATAACATAAAATAGTCTTTCTCCTATACTACTCTTCATTCTCTAGCTCCCTTTCTCTTTCTCCTTCTCTCTCTGACTCTATGTCTCTGTCATTGTCTCTCTCTCTCTGTCTTTGTGTGTGTGTCTCTCCTTTCTCTCTGTTTTTCTGTCTCTGTCTCTGAATTTGTCTGTCTCTGGGTCTTCCTCTTTCTTTGTCTTTGACACTCTCATCTGTCTCTCTGTCTTTGCTTCTGTCTTGTGTGTGTCTCTCCTTTGTCTTTCTATCTCTGTGTCTCTGAATTTTTCCTCTCTGTGTGTCTGTCTCTTGTCACTGTCTCTCTTTCTCTCTGTTTGTTTTTGCTTCTGCCTTTGTGCATGTCTCTCCTTTCTCCATCTTTCTGTCTCTGATTCTGAATCTCTATCTCTGTGTCTCTCTTTCTCTTCCTCTGTCTCTCTCGATCTCTATCTCTTTGTCTCTCACCCTCTATTTGTCTCTTCCCCTTCATCTCTCTGTTGCCTCCTCTGACTTTTATCCCATCTGTCTCTCTCTCCATCTCTCTTCTACCTTTGTTTCTGTCTCCCCCATATGTCTGTTTTCCTTGTCTCTCTGCCTCTACCAGTCGCTCCATCTGTCTCTGTCCTTCCATCCCTCCTACAACATTTGCCCCTTTCAGCAATAAGTGTTTCATTATTCATAAATTGAGAAACCTTCAAGAAACTGTGTGATCTATATTCTGGGAGACTTCCCTGTAGGAGTTTGCTCCAAAGCCACAGTGTTCTGAACCTCTGGATCATCTTTATTGTTGTCAGTTGTTTCAATTGTATCTAACTCTTTGTGACCCTATTTGGGTCAAAGATACTGGAATAGTTTGCCATTTCTTTCTCCAATTCATTTTACTGATGAGGACCTGAAGCAGAGTTAAATGACTTGCCCAGGGTCACACATCTATTGAGTGCTGGAGGCCAAATTTGAAGCTCAACATTCTGATTATAGTCTCTTAATATCAGCAAAAATATGCTGCAGGCTTCTTGCTCTTCCCTCACTCTAGTCATTTTTTTCTGAGTTCCAGCCTTAGGGCCCTATCTTTTACCCCTGGGCACATACATTACTGGTACCCCATAAACCAACTTTAACTTTGGCCCAAGGAGAAAGAAAAGGTGACAGAATGTTACCTTCTCCCCTCTGAGAAGCAAAAAGATGAATTTGACTGATTCTTTTATACATTATCTCTGAGACATAGTCAAATGGCTCTATCCCACCTCCAAAGGACCAAAGAGTTTAAGCCTGTTGCCCAAGACTACTGGAGACAACTAGCCTCCAAAGCAGTGAATGTTCTTTTCCCTAGTCCTAAAATGACCTCTTTCCTAATGTCTGATTAACCTCTCAGCCCTGGCCCCTTTCTACTTTGCCTCTCTTTTTATACTTTAATCCCCTATATGCTCTACCATCCAGTGACACAGATCTCCCACAAGATACTCCATTTCCAGACTGAAACAATTGTTAAATTTTATGTAAGCTTTTACACCTCAAAAATGAGTAGTCACTACAAATCCAGGCTTGCTTTATTATCTCATTATTTGCCTAGATTTAAGGAAAGTGTCAATAATCCATATTAAACTTTTTTTTTAGATTTTTCAAGGCAAGGGGGTTAAGTGGCTTGCCCAAGGCCACACAGCTAGGTAATTATTAAGTGTCTGAGGTCGGATTTGAACCCAGGTACTCCTGACTCCAAGACCGGTGCTCTATCCACTGTGTCACCTAGCCGCCCCCATATTAAACTTTAAAATGTATTTGTATACTTTTTTCTTCCCAGAGATCTTGGTTAAACATTTACCAGTTCATCTCTGATTTTAGATCCTTCTGTTCAAATAAAACACCTCCCACTTTGCTTCCTG
Source organism: Macrotis lagotis (assembly GCF_037893015.1). Classification (NCBI taxonomy): domain Eukaryota; kingdom Metazoa; phylum Chordata; class Mammalia; order Peramelemorphia; family Peramelidae; genus Macrotis; species Macrotis lagotis. The sequence goes on from NC_133662.1 coordinate 11,158,051, forward strand.
ATGCCTAAAATTAACTCACTAGGGGGAGGAGTGCTTAGAGACCACCTAGTCCAAACCCCTCATTGTACAGAAGAATGAGGGGCCTAGAAAAACTCAGCAGATTGCCTTAAGTCACAATACCTCATTAGTGTCTAGGGAAGTAAGATACTACAAACTAGGTCTCTTAGTCTGGATTTCCTTGCACTCTACCAGTTCTACAATGAGAAATGTCTTGAAATACATATACCCCTGGGAGTTGGAAATAGGCTAAATTCACACTACGATGTAAAATGATTGATATCAGAACTTTTCTTGGATGGTTAGCTGGTTTTTTGTTTTAGGGTTTGTTTTTTTTTAATAGAGGGGAGGGCACAGGAAATCTGCTGAGGAGTGTCATTGCATGGGGCTGCCATCAGAAGAGAGACAAAGTCATATGTAGGGGCTCCCCAACTTCTTAGTTTTCATGTTATAACCTAGAACAAGGAATTTTAATTCTGAGCATGACCTATGAGGCTTCCCACTTCCTATCTCTCTGCCCAACCCCAGCACCCTGTGCTCCCTACCACACAAAGAAAAGGGAGACTAATATAACACATCAAAATAGTATCATAGTGTCAATTATCATGCCTGTCAATTTAGTGTGGCACCCTACCCCCTTTCACCTAATTAGTGCTGATCAGATTATCCATAGTTTTCTTTGCTATGTGCCAAAATGAAGAAAAGGTTCCATACCTGTCAGCTCTTTCTGTGTTTCATTGCCCTCCAATCAGTTTGGGGATGTCTTCTGGGTTACCTCAGGAGTGATTTTCTCTTTTATCAGAGACATAGATATTCCCTTGGTAGGAGAATGCATACATAGTGTTCTCTTCTCTGCTACTCATACATATAGATACCCTCCACCTGGGAACAATGACAATACAACACACACATACACATATCCCTCTGGGGTGTGTTTTCATTCTTGTACCATCAATGGTCATACATTAATGGACTAGGTGGAAGGAGATCACAATCAAAGAGACAGAAAACAAGATTCTCTCATACCAACCCTCCTGCCTTTTCTGCATAAAAATGGAAGTTACTCTCCTCCTGCACATTTTCTCCTTTCTAAGTTTTTGAGACATTGTTCCTAACTGTTTGACTACTCTTGCTCAATGTCTTTTGCTGATTTGTCATCCATATCATGCTACCTAACTGAAGTATAATCCATAGGTCTGGGGGGCCAAGACACTGGGCAGAGTATCCAGTATCCAAAACCCTACTACTCCCTACCTGCTGGGGTAAGCAAGACTGTACAGGGTCCTCCCTGATTTCCAGGCTCTGTTGATTCTGTTCTAAGCACTCTCTCTCCCTGGGAGACCTCATCAGTTCCCTAGGATTGAAAGATCATCTCTCTGAAGATAACTCCCACATTTATAACTCTAGAGTTACTTAAGCTTACCCTGAGTTCCAGTCCCACAACATCAAATGGTTGTCCTATTGGTACCTAATAAGTTCCTCCTAATTAGTCTCCCTGACTCCTTAAGGAATGAAGAAGAGAAAAAATTATTGAGAAGTAATTGGTTAGCTAGAAGCCTGAGAACGGGGTTCAGATTTCTGGTGGATTCTGGGCAGTGATGAAATATACCTAACAAAGTGTGATAAAAATATATTTACTAGTTGTATATATGTGTTTGTATATGTATGTATATTTATGTATATGAACATATGCATACATTTACATACATATAAAGAGACAGAAATGGCTTTGACAATGTAATCAGATAGATTCAGAACTGATCTTATGCCCAGACTCAAAGAATAAGTGTTAATAGTTCAATTTCAACTTGGCTGGAGGTCTCCAGTAGAGTACTATGGATATCCATTCTTGACCCTGTGACGTTTAATATTTTTATTGGTGACTTAGATAAAAGCTTAGATGGTATGCTCATTGATTTGCAACCTACACCAAACTTAGAGGGATGCCTAACACAATGGATGAAAGTGAGGATCCAAAAGGAGTTTGACAAGGAAGAGCATCAGGCTGGGTCTAACAAAACATAATTCTATAGGAATCAATGTAAAGTCTTACACTTGGCAACAAAAAGAATCAACCTTACAAGGATCAGATGGGACAATTGTGGATAGATAGTAGTTGTTCTGGAAAGAGATCTAGGGGTTTTGGTGGACCACTAGCTCAAAAATGAATGAGCAGTGGGAAATGGCAACCAAAAAAGGAAGGGTACCATAATCTCAGGTTATTTTAGGAGAGGATATATCTTTTAGGAAAAGGGAAACAAGAATCCCACTCTTCTCTGTCCTCATCAGACTTCATCTAGAATGTCATATTTACTTCTGGATGACACTTAAAGGAGGAAATTGATAAGCTAGAAAGTGTCCAAAAGAGGACAACCAGGATGGTGAAGAGGCCTTGTGTCCATTTTATATGACAATTGATTAATGGAACTAATCATGTTTAACCTGGAGAAAAGGAGCTGGGATGGATATGGGGGGGGGGGGAGTTACTCCTTAGGGTATTTCATTTCTCTTTTTTTGTACCCATGTACATGCTGTCTTGTATGTATTGTATGAAGAGGAAAGGAAAGGAAAAGGAAGGAAGACACAGTCTCCTTCAATCAAATGTAAGCACCCTGAAGTCAGGGACTAGGACCCTGTGTTTTTGTATCCTCAACATCTAGAGAAGTGATTGGCCCTACCCATGTAAAGAATGACTACCTTCTTTGAGGATCTTTCCCAGCCTTGCACTTCCTCATTACCAGTGCCTTACCTCTGAGATTGACTCCCATTTATACCGCATACATTTTTTAAGTACATAGTTGTTCTCATGTGTTAGAATATGAGCTCCTTGAGGGCAGAGACCTTATTTTTAATTTTCTTTGATTCCCAATATCTAGCACAGCATATACAGTAAGGAAATCCTTAACAATTGTTTTGTTGATTGACACATACCCAGAAGTCAATAGGGTCCATGGGGGGAGTAGGGTGGAAGAGGACCCTGTGCTATTATCCCTATCTGAATAGGGTCTGAATCCATGAACACTTTACTCAGGAATCCTAGACCAATCCCCTGAGAAGGGTCATCTCAGGGATGTGATAGACCATTACTCTGTGCCTCAATTTCCCCCTGAGTCCATAACTGATTGCCATTCTCATCTCTTCCTTCTGAATCAGCATTTGGGGTTAGTCAGAAAGAGCTCTGGGTGAGCAGGGAATTACATCGGCAGAGCCCCAGGAGAAAGCAGGCATTCTGTCAAAGGGGATTTATAGGAATTGCTTTTTGCCGGCAGCAGCTCGAGGGACTGGCCTTATTGTTCTGCGGCAACTAATATTTTTTCAGCATTGATACAATCCGACTGTTAGGCAAACAGCAGCTAGGCTTTAACTTGCTCCCCTCCCTTAGATAGAGTCAGGTGGCTGCAGCCCATGGTGGGAGTAAATCTGGGCTCCCAATTAAAAACTGTTTAGAGTTTGCTGCAAAGTGGCTGATGAATGGGGCCCAAGGCTCCATTCGTCCCCCTACACGCTCCTTCACCACAAAGACAGATATCGACAAGGCATCATAAATAGCTGCTTGAGCTGAGTGCCTCTGGGGCTGGGGGAGAGACATGACATGATGGAGGGGTGGGAGAATAAAGAAAATTCTGCATTCAAATGGGAAATTGTCTAGGTTGGAAACCAATAATAACAACAATGAGGATAATGATAATAATAATCCCCGACATCTCTATATTTTCCAGAGTATTTTCATAACCATTATCTGATGTTATCCTCAACAGCCCTGCAAGTTAGGCAGATGAAGTATTATTACTCTCATTTTATCAGTCAGGAAACTGAGGCATAGCTAGGTTAGGTGAGGAGCCCACCATCATACAACTACAAAAGGATAGTCATAATGATAACTTTCTATCTTCTGGATCTTTATGTCCCCTCATTAGGGTAAGAAATCACTTCTCTATTAAGAGTCATCTGGTTCACAGGGAGAAGACTGAGGGCTAACTTTTTGGAAAGGGATTGGACCTATGATATAATTAGCTTTTCCAGTAAGGAAATTCATTCTCCCAATACAGATCTAAACCTACTGTGTAATTCATTGAGTTTTAGAGAGTTGCTTAAGGATTAAGGGAAAATGTGAAATAATGAATGAAAGTGCTTAGAATGAGTACTGGGGTTACAAATGGAAAATAAGATAGCCCCTGCCCTCAAGGAGCTTATTCTAAGGGAAGAGATAATACATATGGAAGGAACCTTTTTGATAGAGCCAAAGACTAGGGGCAAGAACTTTCCTTTATAGGTCTTTGATAGCTAAGGTTGCACACCTACATAAACCATTGCCAGGCCTACATTTCTTATAGGGCTAATTCCCAGACAGTGGCTATGGAGTATGGGCTGTAAGCTATTCAAGGGTCTAATCAACAATTGGTTGAGGGAGAGGGGAGAAAAGTGGTTGCCCTTCATTAATGACTGTGAGAACCAGGCTGGAAGCAAGAACTGATAGTGTGGAAGGCCCTGCTATTTCCAAGGTTCAGGGTCCTGGGTTTCTAAGTCAGGATCTGAATGAAGGTGTTGACTTGTCTGCCGTATACATATGACATCAGGATACTTTGCTACATGAGGGTGACCCTTTGGAATCACAGAATCTTAAAACTGGAAGAGACTTTAAATATCATCTAGCCCAACCCCCACTCTAATTTTACAGATGAGGAAACTGAGGTTTCGAAAGGCTAAGTGATTTTCCCACAATCACATGATTAATAACAGTGAAACTGGCATTCCAACACAGCTCCTTTAATTCCAGATATCATTCTCACTATTCCTGCTTAATTTGTTTTAGAAGGGAAAAAATGTAAAACACTCCACTAATCTTGTTTTAAAATTAAGAACAGGAAACATAAAACTTCATTCAATAAGTAAAACAAATAATAAAAAACGCATCAGTTCTATATTATGGATAATTAAGGGAGATGAACAGAGTAGGAAAGGAAATAAGAAAGCAAGAGAACGAAAATAGACAGATGAAGACAGAGAGAAACAATTTGCCAGAGGGAATCATGAAAGGCAGAGGACCATGGAGAGATAACTCCCTCTTCTGACCCCATTATAGGCAAGGTGGGAAAAAAAATAGAGACCTAGAGCAGGAATGGATCAGAAATGACCAAAAAGTTGTTAGTCAAGATCAGAAGTCCCCTTTTAAACCTTTGTCATGAAAGACTTTGAAAACAATGAGCCTTCTTCTGTTCTCCTCCCTCTTCGTTTTTTTTTTTTTGTTCTTTTGTTTTTAAAGAAAATTCCCTTCCAAAGTGCCTTGGTCAGGTTTTCCCTATGTTTCTCAGACAGAATGAACATAGAATTTAAAGCTGAAAGAATAATTAGAAGTTATGAATTTACTTATTTTGATATCAAGGAACTAGAGGCAAAGAAAGGGAAGGTCATTTGCCTAAGGTCATCTAGTAGATTGGTACAGTGTTTAACCTGAACTTGGAGTCAGAAGGCCTGAGTTTAAATCTGTGTGACCCCGAACAAGTCATTTGACCCTGTCTGCCTTAGTTTCCTCATCTGTAATGTAAGTTAACAAATCTTTCTAGTATCTTTACCAAAAAACCCCAAAGGGGGTCACCATGTCTGAAATGACTGAAAAACAGCAACACTTAAGTAAGTATAAGGGAAGTTGATCAATGTGATGTTTGTAAATTGTTTACAAAATGTGAAAAATCTTGTCTGGAATCAGGAAAGTAACTCCCCATGGACTATGTGGACATGCTCATTGATACATTGTTAGAAAGACAAGGGAAAATCCTAATTGGGTGTGTGAGACTTAGGCTACCCTTAAGATAATTAGTAATTATCTAAACTTCATTGGACTTCAGAGGAACTACCCCTTCTGTAGTAGCCTAATGTGGTTGGTTGTTATTCATTTTCAAAGAGGTCTGTTGACTTCAGGAGGATGTGATGTAGGTGAAGCAGAGTTGTTACAGTTATCTATCTCACTCTCTCCTACAGAGTCATTGGAGTCCAGTGGCAAGACAAAGGACAGGATAGCTTCTAGGATAGCTTCTATCAGCCTATATAGAAGGGCAACATTTGCATCCTTTTCTTTTCTTTTTTTCCCTTTTTTTTTCTTATTTAGAGAATTTAGAGAATAGACAAAAATAGCTAGCCTACCCTTGCCTTCATTTTTCAGATGAAGAAACTGAGGCTTAACCTGTTTGGAGGTGAATGGTGAAGACATCAATCCCCAGCAAATGCAATGAGTATGGATTAGTAGACTGGTTACTAGGCTTGGAACCAAAAATATGTGGGTTTCAGCAATAACACTATCAGGTTTGTATCCCAAAAGATCAATAAAAAAGGAGCTTGATATATAGACATAATAGTTATAGCAGTTGTTTTGTGTCAAGGAATTATAAATTGAGGGGATGTCCATCAAACAAGGAATGATATATGTGATATATAACTGTGATGACATAATATTGTGTTATAAGTAGTGATGAGCAGGATGGCATCAAAAAAAGTCTGGGAAGACTTATATGGACTGATGCAAAATGAATTGAATAGAACATTGTACACAGTAACAACAATATAATAACAATTTCAAAAGATTCATTATGAAAAATGCTATACACCACCAGTGTAAGAACTGATGAACCCTGAAAGCAAATTGAAGCATGTTTTATTTTTCTTGCTTTTTTTTGCAACATGGCTAATAAAGAAATTTTTTATATATTTTATATTTTCTAATTATGTGTGAAAATAGTTTTCAACATTGATTTTGTAAGATTTTGAGTTCTAGATTTTTCTGCCACCCTCCCCACCTCCCCTGACAGCAAGCAATCTGATATAGGTTTTATAAAAATTTTTTGCTTCATATGTATAATGAATTCCATATTACTTGCCTCCTTAATGGGTGGGTGAGGGGTTGGAGGAGGGAGACAATTTGGAACTGAAAAACTTAAAACTGAATCTTTTTTTTCTAAAAGAGAAACAAATATGTGGGTTCAAATCCTGCTTCTGGTGTTTATTAGCTCTATGACCCTGATCTAGAACTATGTGACTCTTAGATGTATGTGTGTGTGTGTGTGTGTGACTCTTAGATGGATGACCCAAGTCACTTAATCTCTAGGTGCTTCAGTTTCTTTATCTACAAAATGAGGGAACTGGACAATGGACTCCAAGGACCCTTCCAGCTATACATCAAACATCCCAAGGATTGATAAAAGGTTGCCTCAGGTCAGAAGCCTACAAGAGTAGGTCCATACTTATCAGCAGCTTTCTGAGCATAGATAAGAGACCAGAAATTAAGAGTAGACTTTCCCAGATTTAAAGAGGAGAGCAGTTGAAGAGTAATAATGGTAAGGTACTTGCAGAAGCATGAAGCAGAGCAGATGCCTTACCCACTCAGCCTGAGAAAGAATGTCATAGACACCATCCTTGAACTCAGCCTCCTGATGGGCATTCCTTTGGTTTCTTCTGTAGTATGATCTCAAAATCTATCCTTCTATTCAGAAAAGAGGATTTCTTGGGCAGCACAAGTTTGATAGGACATCTTAAGAGTAACCCCAAGTTCAAAAGTTTGGGGGAGGCATGTTTATACATATTTATAATGGGTTTTATTTTTCTTGTCTTCTCAATGTGTGTCCTCAAAGGGAAAGGGGAAAAGAAAGAATTTGGAACCGAAATGAATTTTTTTTTTAGTTTTTGCAAGACAATGAAGTTAAATGACTTGCCCAAAGTCACACAACTGGTTATTGTTAAATTTCTGAGATTGGATTTGAACTCAAGTCCTCCTGACTCTAGGGCCAGTGCTCTATCCACTGTGCCACCTAGCTGCCCTGAAAATAATTTTTAAAAAGTTTTGAGGATTACAGCTTTTAGAGAAAGACTTTCTGAGTCACATGCCATTTAAAGAAAGAGGGTTCCACATGTGATCTCTGTTGCTAGAGAAACAATAAGAACTAGAACCATGGAAGGAGCAAGAGGCTGGAACCTCTCACCCTTATAGTTATAGTGAATTATTCAGGGAGTGAATTTCCCATAAATAGGGAGCTGCCTGTCTAGCAACTCGAAAGTATGAGTGCAAGCTCTCTTAGTAGTATCATAAGCTTGAATATGTCTCTGGGGATATAAAGAACTCATCAGACTATCCAGGTATTGCTTATTAGTTGCCCCAAAAGTGTGGTGGTGCTGGTGATGTGTGTGTGTGTGTGTGTGTGTGTGTGTGTGTGTGTGTGTGTGTGTGTGTGTGCTGTCTTTCTATGTTTTGTCTTTTCTCTTTTTTGTGGATACCTATGAGTCCATTGCAACTATTGCATTATCCATGAGACAAAACAAAAGTTGCCCAATATTCTACCCAATATGCATTTGTTATCTTGAGTGCTTGAACAGGACCTAAGGATCTTTATAACCATATCCATGAATACCTAAATGTAAGTCATATCAGATTTTCTTTCTGGAATAATTCCTGAGTAAAGCATGCTGTTTTGTTGTTTGTCCTTCATTCTCAAAGAAGCCCAAGACGTCAGGAAGATAATGACAAAACATGCAAGTGAGGTAATAAGCCAAAGTGAAAAGTTGTTCCCTGGCAATCTTATGTAATCCCAGAACTTTGGGTAACCCTGGACCACAGTACCAGATGATTCCCAAAGCAATCTTTCTATCCTATCATTTTAACTCTGGTAAGCCAGAGTCCTCTATGTATATCTTCCTGTCTTTCCATAAGCCTGGAATTACTTTCTATGAACTATATCACAAAAATTATATGAGCATTAGAAATGCATGGACAATTTGACTCATTCACTATCAGGATGAAAACCATTCTAAGCAATTATAATGGACATTCCAGAAAATGTTGACAGTTATTGTGAAGATATCCAGAGAAATCCTCTGCAGGTATTTTAACAATATCAATGTGGAGCTCAGTCTCTTTGGAAAGAAGAAAAAAAGACTCCAAGTTGACAAGTGGTCAGGAAATCAAAAAGGACTTCAAATCATATGCACAATCTGTAGTCATGTACAAAATATGATCAAAGGGTTTTTGTTACAAGATGAGGTCTCTGTATGCTCACTTCCCCAACAATGTTATGAAGCGAATGACTTACTTGTTGAAATCAGAAATTTTCTTGGGTGAAAAATATATCCTAAGAGTGTGCATGAGACCAGGTGTTGCTTTGTGTGGTTTCTCAAGCCCAAAAAGATGAGTTAATTTTTGAAGGAAATGATATAGAACTTGTATTAAACTGATCCAACAGGCCACCACAGTCAAAAACAAGGATATCAGAAGTTTTGGGATGGCATCTATATTTCTGAGAAAGGCACAGTGCAACAAGCTGATGCATAAGTTGGAAAAGAAGCCAAAGACCATGTCCTGAGGAATCAATACTTACTCAGATGTCAAAATAAAAACACTTTTTGTCATTGAAAAAAGAAAAAAAGAAATGCATGGATAGTTAAGTGACACCATGGTACACAGAGTACTGGACTGAAGTCAGGAAGACTCAGAAGAGTTCAAATCTGACCTCAGACTCTTGCTAGCTTTGTGACCCTGGTATGTCACTCAACCCTGTATGCCTCAGTTTCCCCATCTGTAAAATGAATTGAAGAAGGAAATGGTAAACCACTTCAGTATCTGCCAAGAAAACACCAAATGGGATCATGAAGAATCAGACGCAACTGAAATGAGTGAACAACAAAAATGACTTCATATGGAATTTACTTCATATATTGTTTCCAGTCAAACTAACCAGACTACTTGCAATTCCTCTTATATAAGATACTCTCTCTCACCTTCAGACCTTTATGGGAGCTGAAATATCCTCAGTGCCTCTGCAAGTACTGGTCCTTACCTCCTTCTCTTAGAATACTTAGTTTCCTTCAAAGGTAAGCTTAAGTAAATCTTTTCCTGATCTCTCCCTCCTCCACCTACCATTCCAGTGACAGCCCCTAAATTACTCTTCTCTGTTACCACCATCATCCCTCAAAAAAAATGTAAATTCCTTGAGGGCAGAGATTGGGTTTGTTTGGTTTGGGTTTTGTTTTTTTTTTTATCCTGTGTGACTAGCCACCTATGCCCAGCTTACAGTAGGTAAGTGAATATTTCACAACTTGACTAATATAGGAATATGTTAAACATGATTGTACACCTGTAACCTATATCAGATTATTCACCATCATAGGAAAGAAGGGAGGGAAGTAGAAAAATGTGGAATTCAAATCCTACAAAAAAAATCAATGTTGAAAACTATCTTTGCATATAGTTGAAAAAATAAAATATGATTCAAAAAAGTGAATGTTGAATGGGCATCAAATATTGGATTTATAGAAACACAAGGTATCCCTTGTGATGGACTTCCCCAGAATTTATTTTGTCTATAGCCTCCCTTTTCTCCAGGGAAGACTTAAAAGACCTAATAAAAATTACCCCAGAAGGAAGAAACCCCCAGAGAAAGACATTCTTCACTACATCTTTATCCCTGTAACAAAAAGTTTGTTCTACTCCCACTTCAACCATAGGCCTAGGGAGCTGGGCCCTAGGGAGAGCAAAGACCCAGACCACTGTTATTCTCTTTCTTCTCACAAAGTCAATATGATAAATGGCAAAGAATACTAGATGTAGAGTCAGAAGAACTAAGTTCAAACTATATTTCTGCCATTTAATATATATGACCTTGGACAAGTCAACTAGCCTCTCTTGGCCCTGGTTTCCTCATCCATAAAATGAGTTGGACCCTCTGTACTCTAAGGACCCTAGATTTATGATCCTGTGAAAGGTCTCCCTTCCCTAGCCTACTACTATCAGAAATCAATCAATAAGTTTTTATTAAATGACTACTGTGAGACAAACACTGTTCTAGGACTTGAGAATGCAAATAAAATGAATGAAGTCATCTCTGCTCACAAGAAGTATATATACATTCATAAATATATATATATATAGTATAAATGATTAATAAATTATCTAATAAAGGAATAAATACAAATATATACATAGTACTTTGAGAGGGAGGAACCCAGCAGTTGGGGGGAATTAGGAAAAAGAATAAAGATTTACATAATACCTACTATATGCTGGAAACACTTTATATTATTTCATTTGATCCTTGCAACTCTATGAGGTAAGTGCTACTTTATCCTCATTTTACAGTTGAGGAAAGTGTGGTCCAAGGTCACACAGCTGTAATCATCTGACACCAGATCAGAACTTGGGTCTCCCCAAATCTAGGCCCAGAGCTCTAACCACTGTACCAACTAACTTCTAGGAAAGATTCCCTGCATAAAATAATCCTTGAGCTCAACCTTGAAAGGAAAGGGGCTCTTCTTGGATGGCAATAAGGAAGGCCCAGGTTCAGGATCACAAAGTTGGTAATTATCTGAGGTCAAATTTGAAATCAGGTCTTCCTCCAGGTTCAGTATTTTATTTTCCTGGGCTGCCTAACTGTGGGAGATACAAAGATGAAACAGTTCCTGACCTCAATAAACTTATATTCTACTGAGTATAAATGTAGAGATAAGTAAATGCAAAACGAGGAAAAATTAATACATGTTTTGTTGATTAAAAAAAGAAGAGGGGCGGCTAGGTGGCACAGTGGATAAAGCACTGGCCCTGGAGTCAGGAGTACCTGGGTTCAAATCCGCTCTCAGACACTTAATAATTACCTAGCTGTGTGGCCTTGGGCAAGCCACTTCACCCCGTTTGCCTTGCAAAAAAAAAAAAAAGATAAAGGAGTTTATGGTTTACCTCAGAGGCAATGGATTTGATTTAAGTAGGAGAACTCTACATGGTTCCATCAACTTGAAGCAGGTAGATCAATTAGGAACCTGCAGTAATAATCTAGGTGGGAGGTGATAAAGGTTTGCACTAAGGTAGTAATTGTGAGTAGAGAGGAATCAAATGTGAGAGATGCTAGGGAAGTAGGAAATGACAAGATTTGGCAAGATAAGGGGTGAGGATGAGTAAGGAGTCAAGATTCAAGTTCAACAGAAAGGCTGAGAACTTAGAAGACTGGAAAGATGATAGTATTGCCTTGATAGAAAAAGGGAAGCTTGGAAAAGAAAAAGGTTGGAGGACATTAATTAGTTCAATTCTCACACTAAGCCCCATCTCACCTCAACCCTAACTAAGCAAAACTCTTGTAACTTCCCCAGATCTCCAAGGCTTTCCTAGGATTTTAATTGCCTGACAAAAGTAATACCAATATTTATAAGGGAACAACTGAGAAAATCATAAATAAGCACATTACTCACTCATTGAATTAATTAGTGTTTAATTACTAGAAATTACTGTCAGTTACTACCAATTACTCCTGGAACAAATGCACTTTTTCTACATTACCATGGGTAATTTCCACTATGACTTAGTGGAAAAGTTACGTCTTGAAGGTTTCAGGGTATGAGAGGTAGTCTCTAGCTCCACCCCACCGTTGTTCACTCAGTGCCCCATTACCCTTGGAGTCCTATTCAGGATGAATTGTAGAATCAGAATCTCAGATCATCTGGAAGTCATATTGTCCATTCTCCAACTTCATTTACTTCAACAGGAGATCCTCCCTTGCTTGTCATAAATTTGCCCAGTCTTGCAATCAACTGATCAATTATCAAGCAACAAAGACACTGTGCTAGATGCTAGGGATATAAAGATAAATATTAACCAGTTCCTGCCCTTGGGAAACTTGAATTCTATGACAGAGACTATCTACATATATATATATATATATATATATATATGTATACATACATATATATGTATAATGTTTATACATATATATCTTTATATATATATAGTGTGTGTATAGTATATGATATGTATATCCACACATGCATATACCTGTATACATACATAAAATGTATACATGGCAAGTGCAAAATAATATTCAGAGCACTAACAACTTGAGAAACTCAAGTATATGGTACTTAGTTTGAGTCTTGAGGGAAACCAATGATTCCAAGAAACAAAGGTGAGGAAGTGTATTCTAAAAGGGATAGACAATACAAAGGCCTAGAATTGAGAGACAAAGCATCATGAGTAAAGATTGATGATAAATCATTATGGCCAGACCATATATAATGTGTGTGAGAAGAGCAAAATCCAAGAAGGCAGGAAAATTAGGAAGATACCAAGATGTATAAAGCTTTAAATATCTAATAGAGAAGTTTCAACCATATGATTTAGCCAATAAGTCTTAGTCATTTTGTGTTCAAAAATTCTACAGATAGGCAGTGCGGTGGATATTGGACTTGAAATCAGGAAGACATAACTTTAAATTTGATTTCAGACCCTGAGCAAGTCATTTAACCCTGTCTGCCTCAGTTTCCTCATCTGTATAATGATCTGGAGCAGAAAATGGCAAACCATTACCATATCTTTGTCAAGGATAGGATCATGAAAGGGTCAGGCATGATTGAAAACAACTGAGCAATGAACCCAGACAAGCCTCCTAATGTCTGCCTCAGTTTCCTCAATTATAAAATGAAGGTAATAATAGTATCTACTCCCCAGGATTTGATTCCTTAATCATCCTCACCCCACATATGGACAAAAGTTTTGCTGGCAAAACTTTTTGCATACCTTAAAGTGCAATGTAAATGGTAGCTATCATCATCATCATCATCATCATCATCATCATTATCATTACAACTTACCATGGAGAAGTTGACCCACTCATATCTACCTGAACCTTCAGAGTTGTCTTTTGTTCATTTCTAGCCTTTGATATGCCAAAACTCCCTTACTCATCAAATTCCAGCGGTTCTTCCTCTTTGTCAAGTGTGGTTTCAAGTTGTATTAGTCTTTTTAACCTCAGTCACATATGCTGGAAACAATATATGTTACAGATCTACAGACCTTTCCCTTCCTATTATGGTACTAGTGGAGACTTTATGAAGGGCCAAGCTTTTGACCCTGAAACTTGCTTAATATTTGAACTTGAAATTGGCAGAAACTGCTTCTTAGAGCAGATTTTGGGGAACTTGGCCTTAGCCCCAGGTTTCTCCTTTACTACTACTTTTGCTCCCACATTCATTGATCTCTAACCCTTGACTGGAGGCATCAAGCTCCCTTGACCTTCTTGATCTCTGAATCCACTTGTCTCTCAAGAGCTGCTAATGACCTTTCCTTCTCCCACAGTTATCACCCCAAATTTCCCACTGCTTCTAAACAATCAGGTGTTTCCCCAGGTTTATTCACAAAGTAAAAGAGTCATATAAAGAAATAATAAGATATTTTGATTGCAGGTAATCATTTTGATTACCTATAAAAGATGAAAGATGTTGTCTAGGTTTGACTTCAGAGTTAACCTAACCTTTAATTAAAATTTCCCCAGTATCCCCCACCCCAGTAATAAGTGACACATTATGCTATAGATTGATGTTCAGTTGTTGGGGATTTTCTTGACAAAGATACTGGAGTGGTTTGCCCTTTCCTTCTTCAACTCATTTTTACAGATAAGGAAACTAGGTCAAACAGGGTTAACTTAGTAAGTGTCTGAGGCCACATTTGAACTCAGGAAGATGAGTCTTCCTGATTCTAGGGCCAGCTTTCTATTCACTGTGCCACATAGCTGCCTGTAATAATTTTCATACATTGTCTCATTGTCACAACAACTCTATGAAGCAGATACTATAGTTATTATTATTCTCACTTTACAGATGAGAAAAGTGAGGCACAAGTTAAAGTGTATATATATATATATATATATATATATATATATATATATATATATATTGTATCTACTTCTCTTTAAACGTATTTCAACTGAAAACAATACTAAGAGTCTACTCCACATAGGCTAGGTTAGTTTCTCGTTAAAAGGTATTGAAGCAGGGCAGCTAGGTGACACAGTGGGGGGGCAGCTAGGTGGCACAGTGGGGGGGCAGTTAGGTGGCACAGTGGATAAAGCACCCGCCCTGGAGTCAGGAGGACCTGAGTTCAAATGTGATCTCAAACACTCAATAATTACCTAGCTGTGTGGCCTTGGGCAAGCCATTTGCCTTGCAAAAACCTTAAAAAAAAAAAAAGGTATTGAAGCCTCCAAAATCCCATTAACACTATATACTACTTGCAACCACTCATGTTTTTGGATTTCTTTCCTCTTTTTGCTGTTTTTGAAGACTTACATTTGTCTACATCTAAGAACATCTTCTGTTTCCAAGCCACAGGGCACCTCTAGGGCATACTTGGGATGCTCTTTCTCAGTGGGATTCTTGCCTTTGCTTATGCCTCTCTGAGTTTCTATTATATTATTGAATCTCTAACCAGAGCCTCCTCTATTTCCTGGAATTTTTAAGGCAGTTAAGTACTTTGCTTCTGGCAGTTCATCTCCTAGGAGACCAGACTATCCTACTGAGCAGGGTGGGAATTGCCCTCTGTCTTTCTGGGATGTCCCTCCATGTCACCCTCAATTCCAAAGTCTCCAAAGGTCCAAGTGGTTCTGTCTCCAGCCCTGACCTGTAGCAGCTACACCAACAGAACAGGAAACCTGGTGATGAGGAGGAAAAGAAATTTGTGACCAAGGGGCAATGGTGAACTGCAGGGCTGGCAGTGCCTAAACCATGCCACCCCCTTTTGGCACAGATGCTTCCTTGTACACCATTTGGTAGCTTAACTGGTAGGTAGGTCCATGGAGCCAAACTCACCAGATGAGCAACGGTGGTTCTATGATGCCCGGTCTAGGATCCAGAAGGCAAAAAATTTATCAGTATAAAAATGATAATTGTCATGAAATGACTATTACCAAAGTGTCCTAAGACCAAATGATAGTTCTGTGGTAAAAAAAAAAACAAAACCCTACATAATGAGGCCCTGAAAAGGTCAAGAAGGGCAAGGTCACAGTGGAAAAGAAAATAGGATGGTTTTCCTGGATTGTTTTCTTAGTTCTTTTAGATCCAAATTTTCCAAAATTGTAAAATATTCAGGAGATAATAAAGATTACTAAGGTAGAAAAATGTGAACTATATATTATTCCCTAGCAAGGGGAATGTGGAAGGGTCGAGACCTCAGAGCCTCAGAGAAATTTATTTAAAGTTTAGAAATAAATGCTTTATAGTTCACTGGGGAAAATTAAAAAATAAAAAATAAACCAGACTACTTGTTGCTCCTCATAGACAACATTCAATCTCTTAGCTCCATGCTTTTATTTATTAAGTGTACTCTGTGCCTCCATCTCTCAGAATTCCTATCTCCCTTCAAGACTTGGCTCCAGTCCCTTTCAGAACTTTCCTGATCTCCTGATTGCTAGTTTCCTTCCACTAACTTTTCTTTTGTAGGAGACAGTTGGTGGTATAGTGGATTAGAGTACCAAACCTAGAATCAGGAAGACCTGAGTTCAAATTCATCCTCAGACACTTAATAGCTATATGACCCTGGGTAAATCACTTCTCCCTGTTGCTTCAGTTTAATCTATGAAATATGCTGGAGAAGGACATCACAAACCACTTCAGTATCTTTGCAAGAAAATCTCAAATGGGGTCACAGAGTCAAGATAGGACTGAAACAACTCAACAAAAATATATTTTGTATTGATCAAATATTTATCTGTGAACATACTTTATCTCCCTGTAGAATCCCCTTGTCTTTAGCACTGAATGCTTTGTCTGGATCATATAAGGTTCTTTTTTAAAATTTATTTTTATTAAAGATATTATTTGAGTTTTACAATTCCCCCCCAATCTTACTTCCCTCCCCTCCACCCCACCCCCACAGAAAGCAATGTCAGTCTTTACTTTGTTTCCTCATATAAGGTTCTTGATGGTTACTTGGTAACTGACTGGGGACAGGGCAGAGGGGATACTGAAGCCAACTTCATTATTTAATTAATAAATAGAGGCAGTTTAGATGGCACAGTGAATATAGTCTAGACCTGCACTCAGTAAGATCTAAGTTCAAATCCAGTCTCAGACATTTACCCCGGAACATGTCGCTTAGCCTTTGTCAGCCTCACTTTCTTTGTCTGTAAATGGACATAAATAGCAGCACCTATCTCGAGGGGTGGGGGGTTGTGAGGATAAAATGAGATCAAATTTGTTAAGCAAACTTAGCAAACCTGAAAGTACTGCATAAATGCTAGCTATTATTACTAGTATGATTATAATAAATGTTTGTTGATAACTGCTCATGGTTACACTAATAGATGTCAGAGGCAGAATCTGAACCTGTCTTCCAGATGATAAGTTGAGCCCATACTCATATAATTGAATGAAGATATGTCAAGAAGGCCATTTGCCTTTTATCTCCTGAAAAACTGGGAGCAAATGATTTAAGTGGTGGCTTTGAATGAGAGAAAACTATCTTGAGAAAATAGGAGCCTAAAAATGGATGGAATGTGGTAGGTCCCCTCCAACTCCAGATCTGTGATCCTATAAGTTTCTCCCATCTCTATGTCTCCCCTATTTTATGAATTGGGTTCTGCCTCAGACTTGGGTAACCTCTCCTTGAGAACCTTATATTCTCCTCCTCAAACCCTGCAGAAGAAAAAAAATTGAAAAGTAACCTTGATCTAGGCTGAGCAAGAGTAATCAAAATGTAATTGAGTTTTTTATATGGCAATATTTACACTCATAATTGTACCGAGAAGACAATAAGACCTGGAAATGAAGACCTGGCCTCTCTCATGCAGGTGAATGGTGACGGAGGGAATCAAAGGCAGGGAGAAATTTTAGGAAGCATGAAGTGAGTAAAATGAAAGCTTTTTTGGGAGTCCTAAGTTATGACCATGCCCATGAAAAGGGAATAATGGTTAAGGGAAATTCTGTGTTAAGGAGCTTGAACTCCTAGGAATCTTAGAAGAAAGTAATGTTGATATAGCAAGGGCACAGTGCAAAGAGTCCACTGGCACTAGAACCAAAGGAATTGTATTCAAATCCAAAATTGGATTCAAATTTGGACTAAGTGACCTTTGGAGTACCCTCCAGACCTATGATGCTGTAAAAGTAGGACTACCAAGAAGAATTCATACATAGTTGCAAATAAGGGTGATCTAGAAGGTAGAACATCTTAAGAACCAATTTAAAATCTAAATAAAATATAAACATGAAACAAACTAAAATAACAAGAATTACAAGTAATTACCTAATTTAAGCAGCCCCTCCATATGACAAATAGAAACAATAACTTCATTAATTATTAGGTTCTGAATATATCAGGGTCTGTTACCAATGACAGATCTTTAATAGTTTTCCAATGCACACTTAGAAAAGTTTCAGACTTTTTTTGTTTGGCATTGAGGGGCTCCAAAATCAGGAGCTACCTTTACCTGTGCAACTGGTTCTCACACCATTCTCCTTCATATGCTAAACAAACAGGGCTAGCTCCTGTAGCTCAAATTAGCCCTGAGTGATCCCACCTTTGCTCACAATTGTATCCTTTTCCCAGTTGAACCACTGTTGGTTCAATTCCTGCTTACTTTTGAAATAATAGTAGTAATGTTAATGGCTAGTATTTCATCTTCACAAAACCCTAGGTGGAAGGTATCATCATTCCCATTTTACAGATTAGGAAACAGGTAAAGGGAAGTTAAATGACTTGCCCAGCGATACACAGATAGTGAGTATCTGAGGCTAGAATTGCACCAAAATTTTCCTAACTGGAGTCCCAATATTCTCAACCTAGGTGATCAACCTAGGTGATCAAAAAATGCCACCTTTTCCATTAATCTTTTCTTTTCGAAGCATTTGTATTTAAGTGATTTTCCCAGGGTCACACAGCTAGCAAGTGACTGAAAATGGTTTTGAACACAGAGCTTCCTGTCTCCTGGACTAGTGATCTAGCCACCTGTCACCTTGCCTTTCCCCATGAAACTTTTTTTAATTCCCCAGTTTGTTATGAGCTTTCTTACTTCCTAGCCCCCAGAAATAAAAAAAAAAAAAAAACACTTTTCTGGCCCTCTCCAGAAGGATCAGGAAAGTTGTCTTATCTAAACTATTCTCTGTGTCAGTGCCTGGCATAGCTCTCTTCATATAGTAGTTGCTTGATGGATTTGTTGGCTGACTGAATTAATGATTGAACAAAGAGAAAAGAATCAGAAGAGACCAATATCAGTGGAAGTAAAGGAGAAGGATCCAGTAGGAGAGGGAAAGTATATAGGGGTCACAAACAAAAGTGACCTTAGAAAGAGAGGTTTCTGCCTAATGGAAGGGATGAGAAGAAAGATTATAGGGGGACAAGAAAATGTCTTCTCTGAACTTGGTATTTCTCCTAGCACTTGTGCATTGTAAGCACTTAATAAATATTTTATGAATGAATGAATGAATCCACTAAAAAAATCTATAATGCAGTTAAACTATGATGCTAACAGCAGCAACCTGAATTCTGAGTCCCAGGAGCCAAAAGTCATATGGTTCAGGAGAACATGGACAAAGGAAGATGCAATGCCAATTTTAGGCAAGATCTAAGAAAGGTGGAAGTCTGATTTCATTCCATTGTCTCCAACTTTTCTTTCTTTACCTCTATCCTGCTGTACCTCCTGCTATCTCCTTCTTCTAACTCCCAGTGCCCTAATGCTATTATAAAGCTCCTTGAAAATATCTCTTATTTTCCTACTTTGCTTTTGTTGAACCTTACTCCTGAAATGCCCTATATCACCATCTCTGTTTACTAGTATATAAGGGCTAGCATACTAACCTCATAGGATCACAGGATCCAAAGATAGAAGGCACCTTAGAGATTTAGTCTAACTCATTCATTTTACAGATGGGACTTGTCCAAGGTTACACAGATAATAAATACCAGATTAGACCATAGTTCTGATTTCAGATCCAATGTTTTTTCTATTGTATTATACCTCCTCTGTCAAGCTTTCCCTGATTCCTACACTTGGAAATGATTTCCCCCTCATTTGATTTAATTGGTTATTTTCCATCAACCATTATAAAGTATAAGTGCTTTGAAAGTAGGAACCAAGTCTTCCTTGGCTTTGTGTCTTCCCTAGTACCTATCTGCACTGCTTTGCACCCTGTAGGTGTTTAATGAACATTTATTGAATGAAAGAAAGCACCCCTTACTTTGAGTTGTGGGACAGGGTAGATTTTATTTTAAAGGAAATCTTAGGGCAGCTAGGTGATGCAATGCATAGAGTACCAGTCCTGGAGTCAGGAGTCTCTGAGTTCAAATCTGCTCTCAGACACTTACTAATTGCCTAGTTGTGTGACCCTGGACAAGTCACTTAACCCCATTGCCTTAAATAAATAAAAAATGGATTAAACAAAAAAAAAAGATGTCTTATAACACCAAATAAAACTCTGTTGTTGCTGTTATTTGTCCTTCATTCTCAAAGAGGACCATGTCATCTCTAATGCATGGGAAATTCAAACAGTGTAGAGAAAAGCTGTTTGGGGGCTGGAAAACCAATAATACAGTTTGTCCCACTCTAGAATTCTGTTCCCTGAGTCAGTTTCTTCCTAGTATTATCCCAGTGCCTGTTGTTATCCACTAGTGCCTGGTGTTATCCACTCTTCTAATCTCTTCTCTTCTTTTTTCTCTCGAATTCACAAATTCTACTCAAATTAATTCATATTTTCTCTTATATTGGAAGAGGACTGGTAGACTAGTGGTCAGTCATTCAATTAATAATTATTAAGAATAGACTATATGTTATGATAGGGATTCAGAGAAAAGCGCACACACACACACACACACACACACACACACACACACACACACCAGTTCCTGGTCTCAGAGAGTCTAATGGGGAGAAAACATTCAAATAACTATGTGCACACAAGCCATCTACAGGATAAACTGGAGATAATCAATTGGAGGAAAGCCTGAGCATTAAGAGGGATTGAGAAAGACTTCTTGTAGATCAGGAGGTGGTTAACTGGGACTTGAAGGAACTCAGGGAAGCCAGGAGGCAAAGATGAGGAGGGAGAGAATTTCAAAAGTGGTAGACAGTGAATGCGCAGTCAGGAGATAGTATCTTATATAAGAAATAGGAGATCCGAGTTACTGAATTACAGGGTATATAGAAGTGAGTAAGGAATAAAAAGACTGGAAGGGTAAGAGAAAGAGAGATCATGAAGGATTTTGAACACCTGTTGATTAGTTGATTAACTGATTAGATTTTACAGATAGGAAAAATATTAAAGATTTGTGATTGGTGACAGCCTTGAAATAGAAGATTTTATATTTGTTGAGGGAAGTGAGAAGGAGTTTATTGAAGAGTGAAAATAATATGGTTAGGCCTATGCTTTAGGAAGATCAGGTTGACAGCTGAGTAGAGGATGGATTGGAATAAGAAGAGATGATGTCGGGAAACTAATCAATAGGCTTTTGTTAACAGTCCAGGTGTGAGATGATAAAGGCCTGAATCAGGGCACCAGGGGAGAGATGGGGTCATATTTGAGGGAGGTTTTTTTATTGGTTAATTAGTTCTTAGAGGCAATTGAGATTAAGTAACTAGCCCAGGATCACATAACTAGTGTCTGAGATCAAATTTAATCTCAGGTCCTCAGACTTCAGAACCAGAGCTATGAGGAATATTGTGAAGGTAAAGTCAACAGGACTTGGCCACAGATTGGATGGTGAGAGAGTAAAGGGTCAAGGCTCACACATAGGTTTCAAGCCCTCATTGCAGAATAGGGTAAGGTGGGAAAGAGTATTTTCAAGAATAAGTCATTTATAGGTCAGATATTTGAAAATTGAGAACTATGCTAGATTTAAAGACTGAAGATCTGGGTTGAAATTCCAGTACTGCTTACTGCTAGCATGATGTAGAAATTTCAAGGCCTTTCCAGGCCTTGATTTATCCATCTGTAAAAGGAGGGGATCAAACCACCAGATCTCTCAGTTCTAAATTCCATTGTCTTTACCTTCTACATATGGTCTAGGCCTCAGACCCAGACTAAGGAAGAATAGAAAGGGGGAAAAACTAAGATTCCAAGACCAAGGTATTTGGTCCAAAAAAATCTGCTCTCTTGGCCAATGGTAGTAAAAAGTACAATGAAGCAGCCTATAGTTGTCTAGAGACTACTCATATATTACTAAATATATCCATTACAATGTAGTAGAAAGAACTTATGGGGGCAGTTATGTGGAGCAGAGGATAGTACAGGGGATCTGAAATTAGGAAGACCTGAGATCAAATCTGGCCCCAGAGACTAGATGTATGACCCTAGACCAAGTCACTTCACTCTGTTTGCCTGAGTTTCCTCAACTATAAAATGAGCTGGAGAAAGAAATGGCAAACCACTCCAGTATCTTTGCCAAGAAAATCCCAAATGGGATCATAAAGAGTTGAACATGACTAAAATAACCTGAACAGTAACAACAAAAGAGCTCTGGACTTAGGCTAGGGAGATCTGTCTGGATTTGGATACCAGTGCTTTCTTAAAAGGTTCATTGTCTTGTCCAAAGACTTATTGTATGTTTGTGGGCAAGTAAATCCTTTAACATCTCTGAGCCTGTTTCTTCAGCTATAAAATGTGGTTGAAATTTCACTATTTTCTTCAAAGGGGTTGGGAGGAAAGTGCTTTTGAAACCAAACCTTAAGACATTAGAAATATGACTTATTAATCAATCATTAACAGTAACAGGCATTATGGATAGAGGGTAGATAATCGGATTCAAGTCCCATTCAACTTCTAACATATCTATTATATGATCTTCCTCAATACCTCTCTTTATTTCTAGATACTCCCTGACAATTCATTGGAACTATAACAAAGGAGATTCTAGTTTCCTAGCTCAATGAAATCACAGGGCTAAACAAAAACAAAACAAGAAACAGTGGCAATACTTAATAACAGAACTCAACAGTCTATACAGTTTTAAGATTTAAAGTTCTTTTTCACAACAATTCTAAGGGATAGATCATACAGTATTCATTAGACCCATTCTACAGATGGGACACAGAAAAGTTAAACAATTTGCCCAAGATTATACAGTGAATCAATTTCAAATGCCAGCTCAAATTCAGGCTTGGCTCCAAGACCAGTGTTCTCTCCATTTCTAGGACATTGTGTGGCATGAGAACAGGAGTTGGAAGGGACCTGGTGACTGATGGAGATTTTACCAACCAATCCCAACTCTAGCCCCCCACCCCCCATCCCCACTGCAAGGCTCTGCTACCCTCTTTCCAGCACCTCAAAGAAGGTGACAGGGCTCAGGGCCGCCTGTCCAACCAGCTTTATTGCCTTCCCTGCTCCGAGCTGTGTAAGCGATGGTTCTGCCGCTGCACCAGGACAAATGTGATAAATAACCATGGAGGACAAGTGGGAGGAGGAGGCTGGGCAACCATAAGCCATAAGTCTCTGTCCAGCTATGCAGCAGACTCATTACTGAGAACTCTGAGACTGTGAGCAAGCTGCCAGGTCAGGGCATGAGAAAAGCCTGAGGGCCAGGATCCAGTCACTAATGGATCCACAGAGGCTCAGAGTTGATGACTATACATATACCCAAACCCGCTCATCGTCCCTACCCTGGAGGCCAAATGAGGAATTCTCAAATCACTGCCTCTCAGATTTTATGTCCTTTCTTCATCCCTCAAGAAAGCCAGAGCGCAGGGCATAGTGTCTAGGGGCTCAGGTCACTTCTTCTCCCAAAGGTCCTATGGTCATGGAAGGAGAGATGCTTAGTGATGGAGAGCTGACTGGGACATGAGTGGAAACTCTCTTCTCCTTCAGCGTATCTTTTGGGCAACTGATTTAATGAAGAGCTCTAACTAGTTGCATAGATGTAGCGTAGTGCTAATCTGTGTGGATGGGAGCAATAGACTTGGAGTATGCAAGATATACATTCAAATCCTGCCTCAGACATGACCTGTGTGAATCTGATCAAGTCACTTAACTTCTCTGTGCCTCAGTTTCCTTATCTGTAAAAACAAAAAACATTAACATACTTAAGTTTCTCTAAACTTATTCACCCCAAGTGTTCTCATGGACTATTTGTACCCAACCTATGGTAGAGTATTCCCAGCTCATATTGGTATGATCAGCCAGTCAGACACACTGTAATTTGTCTCTAACATAGTGATGTTATTTTTGTTTTCTTTCATAACCAAAGACAAGAACCAACCAAAAATGAAAAAGTTCAATTCAATGACTCTTAAGATCCATTCTAAATCTATGATCCACAGACTGAAAACCTCTTTGCTTGTACACTTACATACATGGACAATATATATCTCTCCTTGAAGATTCAAGTTCCTTCTAGTACTTAAAACATGCCCTTCCCTCCATTCATCAGCCTGTCCTCCTGCCTTCACAGGAATCAGCTGACCCAGTCACCAGCTCTACACCCTCATTCCCAGAAATTTCCCACATTCTCAGGCCTAACTTAGTTTAAGGAATTATGCTTCCCAATTTAGCTTTACCATGAGACACTGCATCTGCTCCAGCTCCTGGGATGGAGTGATTAATTAATTACAGCAAGCACTGCCGGAGGAGAAGGCAGTGAAGCCTGGCAGCTTGGGGCTCTTGGCAGGACCAGCAGCTTGATGCCCAGTTCTGCTTGGCAGGTGAGGACTTCATTCCAGAATCACATAGTAGAGACAGGAATTTGAGGAAGGATCAGTAGCTAAAGAGAAAGCAGAGAAAGAGAGGCAAGTTGCAGCAAAAGATAAATGACAAATTCTAGAGGACCTATACTGAAGAATGTTACCCATCTCCTGACAGAGAAGTGATGAACACAGGTGCAGAAACATACATAATCATTGTGTAGATACATTTTGCTTGACTATTCTTATAAGGATGTTTCCCCTATATCTTACTCTTAGTTAATTGAGGGAGATATCAGAAAAAAAGGGACAATTGGCAATAGCATTGCTAAAAATGTTTTTATTATCCATTGGAATATTTTTTTAAAAGTACTCAGAAGAGAATGAACTTCAGAAGGAAGCACAGACAAGAAGACAGTTTTGAAAGAAATATATAGAATTAATTTTTATACGTATATATGGTAATCAGTGTTATGTGACTTATCCAGGATCAAGCAGCTGGTAAGTATCTGAGGCCACATTTGAACTCAGGTCCTCCTGACTCCAGGATCCCTCCTGTGCCACCTAGCTTCCCTATATTGATAGATTAGTTAGACAGATGGGGGGCGGGGGGAGAGAGAGAGAGAGAGAGAGAGATGAAATAAGCTATGTGAAATGGAGATTCTTGGCTTCATAAAAAATCTTCTTAATATTCTGCCAGGTGTATATATAAATGTTATTTTTTGGTGTTTAAGTGCCGAATTATAAAAAAAATTTAAAAAGAGAAATTGAACAGGAAAGAGATGGGATAATCATTATAATAGCTAACAATTGCATAGTGTTTTAATGTTTGCAAAATGCTTTACAAATTGATCTCATTTGATCTTCACAACAAACCTGGGAGGTAGGTGTTATTATTGCCTCCATTTTTCAAATGAGAAAACTGAGACAGACAGAGGTTAAATGACTCACATAGCTAGTAAGTGTCTGAGGCCACATTTGAACTATGTCTGCCTGAATTAGGTGGCACTCTAGAGTGCTGGGTTTGGAGTCAGGAAGACTCATCTTTCTTAATTCAAATCTGGACTCAAGCACACTAGCTGTGTGACCTTGGGCAAGCCATTTAACCCTGTTTGCCTCAGTTTCCTCATCTGTAATATGTGCTAGAGAAGGAAATGACAATTCCCTCAAGTATCTTTGCCAAGAAAATCCTACAGTCAAAAAGAGTCAGGCATGATTGGATAACAACACCAACTTCCAGATTTCAGTCTCAGTTCCATCTACTGTACTATCAAGCTATCTCTATTTAAGAAAGGAAAAGAATCAGAGAAACTTGAGTTGGAAATAATTCAAGAAGACTGCTAGTTCAACAATGCCTCAACAACCTCTACAATTTTTCCTAATTTGAAAAAAACGAGGAGAGGAGAAGGAGACAGGGAAGGAGATAAAAAAGAAAAGAGACAGGGTCAGGAAAAGGAAGGTGATAGGCAGTGACCGAGAAGGAGAAGATATTGAAAAGAGAAGGGCAGTGAAGGAGAGACTGAAAGGAGAATCTTAATTTCCTAAACATATCAAGGTCCATGACCTCAATGAACAGCACACTAATCCTTGTTATACAGGCATATTTGTTCTCAATGTCCAGAGTAGAAAAAACAAAGAACAAAATAGTGACCCAGAGGGAATGTTTTTCTTAAAGCTACACAATGAAGCATAGATAGAGCAAGGTCTAGATCTAAGCCTTTGGATTCCCTTCCTTGGCCTTCAGTAACCCTGTTCTGAAAGGAGACAGCGAGGTGGTGCAGTGAATAAAGTACCAACACTAGAGTCAGGAAGACCTGAGTTCAAATTTGACTTCAGACACTTACTAACTGTGTAACCTTGAGCAAGTCACTTAATTGCCTTGCAACCCCGGGCCATTTCCAGTTGTCCTGCCCCTGAACCCAGATTGCTCTGGAGGAGAATGTGAGCTTGGTGAATTAGCACATCTCCTCACTCAATTCGAATTCACTTGCTTATCAAGGCATCACCTCCCAAGGGGAAGAGATCTATCTTCTTTTCCTTCCTCATTCCTCTTGCTCCACCTATCCCACCTCTTTCCCCTCTCAGTCCTTCTCACCACCAATTATCTCTGTGCTTGGGGCTAGACTAGGTGACTATCGATAGAGCACCCCACTTGGAGTGAGAAAGACTGAGGTCAAATTCAGCCTTAGACATATACTAGCTATGGGATCCTGGATAAGTCACTTTACTCTGTTTGCCTCAGTTTCCTCATCTGTCAAATGAGCTGAAGAAGAAAATGAGAAATCTCTCCAATGTCTTTGCCAAAGAAACCTTAAATGAAGTCAGGAAGAGTTGAACATGGTGAAAACAACAATAAGGAGTCTTCAAAGTTGAAGAAAAACCCACAGGCTCAAAGAATTCAGACCTGACTTTTGAGAAAAATATAGATCTCTACACTAGACAACTAAAGTGATTGGGATGAGGAGATGCTCTTAATTTGCTGACTACTGTCATGTCTTCCCTCCAAATTATCCATCCTCCAAACAACCACCAGAGTGACCAAGCCACTCTCTTGCCTCTAGGACAAAATACAAATGCTTTTCTCATTTTAAGCCCTTCACAATGTGACTCCAGCAATCCAAACTGCCTTGCCCATTATTTCTCTCTCTCTCTCTCTCTCTCTCTCTCTCTCTTTTAGGTTTTTGCAAGGCAAACAGGGTTAAGTGGCTTGCCCAAGGCCACACAGCTAGGTAATTATTAAGTGTCTGAGACCGGATTTGAACCCAGGTACTCCTGACTCCAGGGCCGTTGCTTTATCCACTGCGCCACCTAGCCTCCCCCATTATTTCTTTACATAACATTCCATCTCTTATATCCATGACTTTGTACATAATGTCCACTTCAACCTATGGCTAGAATGTGCTGCCTTCTTTTAGCATCTTCCTAACTCCCTTCAAAATTCAGCTCAAGCTGATTCTCCCACTTGCTAATAGCCCCTTGCTCATTTCTTTTATTTACTTTGCAATATTTTGTGTTTAATTATTAAATAAGGGGCAGCTAGGTGGCGCAGTGGATAAAGCACCGGCCCTGGAGTCAGGAGTACCTGGGTTCAAATCCGGTCTCAGACACTTAATAATTACCTAGCTGTGTGGCCTTGGGCAAGCCATTTAACCCCGTTTGCCTTGCAAAAAAAAAATATTAAATAAACATGTTCTTCCTTCCCTCCACCTCCATAGAATGTAATCTCCATGAAAGTAGGGAATATTTGATTTTATATCCTGACTGACTAGCATAGTACCTGGATTTGCTTAATATGTGACTGAGACAGATCCCATTTTTCTCTATTTCAATAGGCACATGTAACAAATTTCTCTCTTTTTGTCTATTTCTTTTCATCTGTCTACCCCTAACCTTTCACTCTTTAAATGACTAGTAAGACCCTAAACACCTCCTGTTACTGCCCATAGTGCTGAGACAAGCATCTCAAAGTTATGGGGAGAAGTGATAGGAATGAATGAGAGTTCTGTAGAGACTTGCATTGCTTAAGGACAATGAAGGACATGTGGGAAGAGACTAAGATGGATAAGGCTAAAGGCAAAAGAAGAAGACAATCATCATGGACACATGGCCACCCAGAGGTGTGGCTCAAATCACTAGGTGACCAGACTAAGATGCCTTTAAATGTCCATCTCATTAAGTCAGTCTCCAGCAATAATAATAATAATGTCATTGTTCAGTCATGCCCAATTCTTTGTGACCCCATTTGGAATTTTCTTGGCAAAAATACCAGAGTGGTTTTTGCCATTTCCTTCTAGAGCTCATTTTGCAGATAAGGAAACTGAGGCAAACAGCGTCAAATAACTTGCTCTGGTTCACATAGCTAGTGTCTGAGCCCAGATTTAAATTCAGGTCTTTTTGACTTCAGTGATCTATCCACTGCGCCACCTAGCTGCCATAACAACAACAACAACAACAATAATAATAATAATAATAATGTTAGTCTTGATATACTTTAAAGTTTTATAAGTGTGAGCTTATTTTACAGATGATAAAACTGAGACAGATAAAGTCTATGATCTGCCCAGGATCATACAACTAGTATTAGAGGCTGGATTTGAATTCTGGTCTTTCATACTTGGGTGCAGTACCCTATTAAGTCAAACCGTGAAATTACAATTTGCTTAGAGGGTTCTGTTTCCTTCTTTCTTGTCTGTAATTCTCTCTATTCCTAAAACATCCAAGGTCTCCTACTTTAGAATGAGCTCCAAAGCTTTTCTTTTTTTCTAGATTTCTATGGCCTGAGGCCCTGCTCTGAGCAAGTGACTTTGGGTGCTAATGAGTAGATTAAATAAACTAATCTCTGCTAACTTGTCAGCTAACAAACCAGGAACTTTCCCTCCTTGTTCCCTTATCAATTCCAAGGGTTTTGCACTTGGAATCCATGGGCTTTACTTTTTTAAATATTTCAATAGCTATTTCTAGGGAATTTCTTTTTTATTCAAATGTATTTTGCTTATGCATTTAAATAAAGCGCTTGACTTGGATTTAGATTTTTAACCTGAGTTAAAATCCTGACTCAGACACTTACTTGATATGACTCTGGACAAGTCACAATCTCTCCGTGCTTGTTTCCTTATCAATAAATTGGTAATAATAATAATAATAGCACCACCTCTCAGGTTATTGTAATAATCAAATGAGATTATATAGTTAAAGGGCTTCTCTAAATAAATTCTAGTTATTATTATTCCCATTCTAATCACACATAGGACTGGTCTCTTCTCCCTTCATCTTCTCTCCCACTTCCTCTTCCTCTCTTCTTCCCCTTACACCTTTTCCCCCTCTGGTTTCTACTTCTTTCTCCTCTCCACATTCTGTTTTTCACCCTCCTCTTCTATTTCATCTCCTCAGTCCCTTCCCTTTCCCCCTTTTCTGGATTCTCCTTCTTATATTATCTCCCCTCCCCCCTTAACCCTCTTTCTTTTCTTTATCTCTCTCCCCTTTTCTGTTTTCCCTTCCTTCCTCTCCTCTCCCTCTAACCTATTTTAGGTAAAAGAGCAAAGGCTGATTAATTTTCCCTACAGCAACCAAGAATCACTTTAATCCTGGGGTGGCACAGGGTATTGTGACAGAGGAGGAGCCCTATGACCTGGTGTGGAGGGGATAAAGCAGAGGGGGGCTGGTGAGGAGGCTTCTGCACACAAGGAATCTGCACTCAGGATGCTCCCACAAAGACTTAATTTGTTTCTTAATGGGTCTTGGCCTCTTTGATAAGAGTTCTAAAGTGCCTTTTTCTTAAAAAAATAAAATGAAGTCACTGATTATGTCTACTGCTTCCTGGGGGACAGTAAAAGAAAGGGGAGGGCACTAGGAAGAGTAAAGAGGGAGGGCAGGGGAGAAAAAGAAGAGGAGGGAGAACAAGGGAGAGGGGGGAAGGGCAAAAGAGATGAAGAAGAGGGCAGGGGGATGGGGAGAACAAGGGAGAAAAGGAAAAGACTAGGATAGATAAGGAAGATGACAGGAGAAAGAAGAAGAGGATGGGGGGGAAGAGGAGAGCTGGGGGGAGGGAGGAAACAGGAAAATAAGCAGGAGAGAAGAGAAAGAAGAGACAGAAAGGGAGAAATATGTCAGATTCAGGCTCCCTTTTAAATTCTTTTGCTGTAGAAAAGGACCCTCTTGTGGAGTAGAAGATGGGGCTCCAATGTGACTGTGAAATCAAGAATTATTTGTGTAGATTTGGGGAGGGGTAGATGGTCTTACTTTGCTGTCCTTTCCCTTAGTGTTTGGCAGGAATCAATGGCTCAAGTTCCTGACTATTCTACCCCATGGCCTTGCCTCCTCTAGGGAAGAGTTGATAGGGAGATGAACTCAGCTACTGTGACAAGGTCTTGCTTGTCCTAAGGCATGAATGCAAAGAGGAGGGAAGAAATTTAGTTAACTAACAAAGTGGAAGAGAAAAGAGGTCCTGCAGGTCCTTCACCCACATCTGCTGCTGTCCCTCATCTAGAAATGCTGAAACCCTTTCTTAGTTGCTCATTTTTCATCAGCCACTCAGCATCACCCCAGAGACCCAGTCAGGAAGAGATAAGCTGACCCAGCAGCATGAGTTCCTTCTGTGTCATGGATCCTCACAGAATTCTCCATCCATGAGAGAAATCATTGTATGCTCAGTGATGTGCACAAAGAAAGAATTTAAGTGCTGAATTAAATTCCATTTAACAACTATCTATTAAGAGTGAAGCCTATGTAGAACTACGGGTTAGGTGAAGGGAAGATGCAGTCCAAACTCTAAAGCATGGTAAAGTGGAGAAGGCATTGGTTTTGAATTCCCTGTTTCCCAACTTGGGATCATATGGCAAGTCACCTTTCAAAGTCTAGGTTACCACAACCTCCAAAAAGGAGAGATAAGAATTGAATTGCTCCATCTGTGTAGCCACCAGGTGATTTCTGTTCAGAAAGGAGAAATTACTACTGTGCTGTAGGATCCCAGATAGAAATTACCCAGCACCCCCAAATTCCTACCATTAAGATTTTTAAAGTCTGTCATCAACTACCTGTTTTCTCCCTCTGAAAGAATAAAGTTCCTTGAGGGCAGGGCCTATATCACTTTTGTTTATTGCCTGATTCTGAAATAATGCTGAAAGATATGATAGATATCTAGAAACATTGTTTTTTGAATAAGCCATCAATTAACTGAATTTTACTGGATTGAGTACCTACCATGTGCCAGGAACCATGACAGGCACTAGATATAAAGACAAGAAATGAAACAATTCCTATTCTCAAGGCATGAGCATACCCTAGAAAATTAGAGCTAGAAAAGATCTTAGAAAATATCTAGTTCAAACTTGTAATTTTATAGATAAAGAAACTGAGGCTTAGGAAGACATACAATGAGTCAATGCTATCTGGGTTCTGGTCTGGGCATTGCCACAAATTTATTTTTTGTTGTTCAGTCATTTTTTCAGTTATGTCCGACTCTTTGTAACCCTAAATGACAGAGATATTAGAGTGGTTTGCCATTTTCTTTCTCTATGGATGAGGAACTGAAGTTAACAGGATTAAGGGACTTGCTCAGGGTCTAAGGTCACATTTGAACTCAAGAAGATAACTCTTCCTGACTGCAGCAATCTATCCCCTGAACCACCTAGCTGCCCCAACTCACTAGCCATTCCTTTTGCCCAACAATACAGTATCCCAAAAGTCTCAGTGTAGTTTTATAATTTAATAGCTTAAAACTGCACTGAGATTTCTGGAACATACTCTAGATAATTATCACAACTTGATAGATTCCAAATTGTTACACTAAAATATAAGCTCCTTGAGGGAGCTGATTCTGTTTTCCTCCCTCCTGACCCATCATCTGTAGTTCAGGGTCTTATGTACACACACACACATACACACACACACACACACACACACACACACACACACACACAGAGATACAAAATGTACTTAATAAATGTATTTAAACAAATCAAATAAAGCTACAGAATGTTCTTCTCAACAATGCAAATGCATGGTAACTTTTTTTTTGGCAAGACAATGGGGTTAAGTGGCTTTCCCAAGACCACACAGCTAGGTAATTATTAAGTGTCTGAGGCCGGATTTGAACTCAAGTACTCCTGACTCCAGGGCTGGTACTCTATCCACTGTGCCACCTAGCTGCCCCAACAATGCAAATACATGAAACATAAGACAGCACTGTGCATTCAAAAGAGTCTTATGCTATCAGAAAAAAACCTGAATTTAAATCATGCCTCCAACCCTTCCTAGCTATATATGTCAACCTCCAGAAACTCAGTTTCCCAGTCTCTAAATTAAGTATTACCTAACTAAAGCAACTTACTTTGAAAAACTGTTCTAAGTATTGTAAAGCACTTTGTGAATCTTAAAATGGCATACAAATGTCACCTTTGCTATCATGATGGCGTACATCAATAACAATAAGGAAATTAACTGCAGCAAGGTAGGAACTTTGTCTAATAATTCTACCAAAGTAGGTTTTCCAATTTGACTGTCAGTTTCATTCATTTTCTCTCTACATAAACCTCAGGCCAGGAGTTTAACTGATGCCATGGAAACTCCATTCCCTACCTCTCTAGCCCATGCCCTATTCAGCCAGCCCTACCTTACCTTGCTAAGGCTTTTGCTTAATTTTTTTT
Organism: Macrotis lagotis; assembly: GCF_037893015.1. Classification (NCBI taxonomy): domain Eukaryota; kingdom Metazoa; phylum Chordata; class Mammalia; order Peramelemorphia; family Peramelidae; genus Macrotis; species Macrotis lagotis. The sequence continues at coordinate 11,190,587 of NC_133662.1, forward strand.
GAAGAAAGAATTAGTAGGGACCTATTTATCTTAGTCTTTCCCAGACTTTTCCCCTCTTTTCTCCACCCCCCACCCCCAGTCCCAGGAATTTGTTCTTCACCAGTCATAAATTCCAATGATAACCACAGCTCTCCACACCTTCCTCTATCCCTTTGTTCATTGTCATCCAGTTCCTCCATCATTGATCACCCCTCTGTGGCAGAGACTCCCAGCAATACTAGAATCACTTGATATAGTGAGATCTGGAACCACAAAAGAAAAAGGGATGGCTTTCCCTCCATCAACACCCCTCCCTTCCTCTATAATTCTGCTCTTCACCTGTCTCTTCTCCTTGACCACAATAAACAAGTCTTTTTTAAAGAAATTTTTATTTATTTAAGGCAATAAGGTTAAGTGACTTGCCCAAAGTCACACAGCTAGGCAATTACTTAGTCTTTGATAAAGATCACAATCTTCCCTCAACAGTCAGAGTTCTAGTGCTCAGCCTGATGGGATCCTGGAGAGATCATTTCCTTACTGTCCCTGCCTTCAAGCTGTAAAGCTTCATTTGAGGAACGAATGTTCCTTGAATGTGTGATGAAGGGGAGGTGAGAAGGACCCCCAAAGAGCAGTCCTACCTTTCTGAGGGCCCCAGGGGGAGGTCAGGCTTTGACTCTGGTTCACCTAATCCCCACTCAGGGAACAGAAATAGCCATCTCTTCTTAGCTGCCCTCCCCACACTCTCTAAGCAGTGACATAGACCTGAGGGGGGAGGGGAGTGTTGTAAGACGATACTACTGCTGCCTGAAGGTCATCTGAAGTGAATGTCTGGGCTCAAGAAGGCAATAGGGAAAGCAGATGCTTTTCCAATGCTTGGAGAGGGGCCCGGAGTTGGTCTGGGGTGGGAGTCTGATTACCAGCCATTATAGCAAGGTCAAATAGGAGAAAATTAGTGGGAGGGATGGAATGGAGTAGAATGAAGAGAGGGAAGATGCCAAGTCAGCCATGAAAGTGGGAAAAGGGCTCCAAAGAATGGAGAATGAAGCAAGAAGCAAGAGGAAAAACAGAGTTTGAGTGAGGTAAGGTGGTGATTTCATGTTTACTTGGTCATGCCTGACTCTTCGTGACCCTATTTGGGGTTTTCTAGGCAAAGATAAGGAAGGAGTTGTCATTTCCTTCTCCAGGTCTTTTTATAGATGAGGAAACTGAGGCAAACAGAGTTAAGGTTAAGGTTAAGGATTGTATCAACTGAGCCATCTGACTGTTGTCCTCAATTGTAAAACCTGGATTATGATAGCATCCACCTCCCAAGTTTGTTGAGAGGATCAAATGAGGTAATATTTGTAAAGTGATTAGCATAGTGTTTAGGACTAGTAGGTACTTAATAAATGTTGTTATTATTATTATTATTATTATTATTATTATTATTATTATTATTATTAGGCACTGCTAATTCTCATGTTCTGAAACTTTCTAGATTTTCAACAAATGTTTCTCAGGCCCATAACTAATAAATCAAATGAGATGATATTTGTAAATTGTTTTCTAAATCCTAAAGTATTATATAAATGTTAATTATTATGACTATTACTCCTACTTACTGGCACATTTTAGTCTAAGTAACGCCGCTGCCCCCAACCTGAAGTTATTGAGCTATGCTACTGGGAGTCTCTTTTCAACAAATCAGCTGAAGTCTCAGCGGGAACCATACTTGTTGGCTATTGGATTTTTGTAAGAGCCTCAGACTATTGTCACCTTCAACTAGGTAGCACATTGGATAAAAGGACTGGAACTGGATTTTGGAAGATTCCTCTTCCTGAGTTCAAATCCAGCTTCAGACACTTACTAGCTATGTGACTATGTTACTTAATCTCTGTTTGCCTTAAAAAGAAAATGCTGAACTACTCCAGTTGGACACAACTGAATGACTAGACAACAACACAATTGAGGAAACTGAGGCAGGCGGGGTTAGATGACTTGCCAAGGGTAATATTGTTAATAAATGTCTGAGGGCAAGATTTCAAATTCAGTATTCTTGATTCTAGACCTAACACTCCATCCACACTGCTCCCTGAAATAACAGGTTGTTTGTTTTCAGGTTTTGTTTTAAACAAAGTAGGTATTTCATTCTTCACATTTATATAGTGAGTTTTACACTTCCCAAAGCACTTTCACATTCATTTTTTCATCTGATTTTTATTGCAACCCTGAGTACCTCTCAAGGTAGAGACAAGGTAGAAAGTACTGTCATTTTATAGAGGAAGAAACTAAATCTCAAAAAAAAGTGACTTGCCCAAGGTCAAAAAATCAGAGCTAGTAGGAGAGTCAAAGCTCCCATAATTTCTGGTCCAGAATTATGCATCCCCACAAGGGTTGCCTTTCCAAATTGCCATTTTAAGTGACTAGACACATTTTTGTTTTCTTTTAAAAATTATCTTTAGCTTTCCTTGTCACCTTCAGTTCATTCTAAGCTCTGGGACCACAAACATTATACATTTTTGTTCTTAATATTTATTCTTAATATTTATTGGTATCTTAGACGTTTCTATCACCTTTATTTTCCCTTTCCTCTCACCCATTGGGAAAGACATTTTTATGTTAAAAAAACAACTCAGCAATATTAACTACTACGTGAATCTAGTCCAAGAATCCAATATTCCATATCCATAGGTCCTATCTCTTCACATACCTCTATGTCAGTCTTTAGTTAGTTATTTCATTTTCTTTACATAGTATTGTTTCAATTCTTGTGTCATTATTATTCTTTCAATTTACATTGTTATGGTATATGTGTGTGTGTGTGTGTGTGTGTGTGTGTGTGTGTGTGTGTTTTCTTCCTAGTCTGCCAAAGTAACTCTACTTCTTCTCTTCCAATCCCAAAAGAGACAGCTCAGGATCCAAGCCCAAGAGCCTTGGGGATCGCACTAGCATTGCTTCTAGTCTGGACCTTCTGGCCAACAGTGAGAGGAAAAATCCTTGTTAAGAAGAAACCCTACCTTCTTCAACCCCACTAACACCAGACACTGAACAACTGCAACTTTTGGGCAAAATAGCTTAAGAACCCTGAAAATGACAATACCCTACTCCACAGACTTGATAAACCTGCTTCCAGTCTAACCATCATCTCAGGTTGATGTAAAGTAAGGACCAGGTAACTTCCATAAAAGAAAGTTCTCAATGCCATTGTATTTGGCATTCTCAAATTATTTACCATCAAAAACTCAATGAAAATGACACAAGAGGCAACATCATCTGTTTTGCTACTCTGCCCCAAGGACCCATGAGACCTTAAGGACCCATAAGACCTTTCTATCCTTTCCATCTGACTTAGAAAACCCCCTTTATGTGTGGAGAATTGGGTTGGGAGGATTGGGTTAGGGTGAGATACAGAAAGAACATAAGAGGGAAAGGAAGGAAGAGAGGAGGGAAGAGGAAGAGAAGGAAAGGGAGTAGTAACAAATAATCTTAGGAAATTTTCAATTCAGGAAAATTGATTGGTATTTTCTGGGTTGTGTTGTGGGTATGCCCTCTGTGGTCAAGTCCCAGTGCCAAGTTCAAGCACAGGGTCAAGGGTGAAGCTGGATACTTTTCAAATGAAGGTAAAGATTGATTTTCATCTATCAGCTAACTAAGACATTCTGCCCAGACTTTCTGCCAAGTGAGCCGGCACCCCAGCTTGGGGTGTCCCACCTAGCTCACTGGGTAGAGGAAATGACTATGCCTATATCTGTGATATTGATACAGGTGGAAGGGCACAGTCTTCTTTTCATGGAACTTTTATTGGATCATACCCTGGGACTTAGATCAGGTGGGAGGGGAAGTGGAAAAAATAGAAGGGAAGGAAGGGTAAAAAAAGTACAGGAGAAAAGAGGAGGGGAGGGAAGTAGCTCTCCTGCTCCTGAGAGAACCAATAAGAAGCGTAGGAGCAGAATTATTGACTTATTATCAAAATGACCCAAGCTGTTGACCCAAAGCTAATGATTAATGGCTTGAATATTTTGCATATCATTTGTATGCTACTCATTTTATTTTGTCTGCTAAAATCCCCCCTGTGGTTCTCTTTCTCCCCAACAATCCTTTCTTTTTTTCCTCCCCAGCGGTTGCCCCTCCGCACTTCACTTTTTCTCAGCCTTTCCTCTCTCCCCTATGTTCTCTGATACCCATCCATGTTGCCTCAGAGTATACCACCCCCTTTCCTCCCTCTCAGTTTCTTCCTAATTCTCCCCATTATTCTCCCAAGTATTCTTTCTCCAGTGTTTTCCCCAAACTCCAAACCTCTCCTCTAGTGTCCTCCAGCCTCTGTCCTCTTTCCTAAGTATCCTCAACTCAAATCCCCTCCCTTCCTCCCCTTCCTTTTTGTGTCCACCCTACAGCCTCTTCCTTTCATCTCCCCTCTCTGTCTCACAAATTCCTGCCTCCAGTTTTCTCCCAGACTCGTCTCCTTCCTCCTGGGACCTTTCCCAAAACCTGAGTGTATCATCACGGACTGGGCTGGATTCCTGCCTGGGAAAATCTGAGTTGGGCTCTTTCTTCCCTATCTCTTTCTTATTTTCTTTAAATAAGCAGAACTTCCCATCCCCTTATTTATCAACTAGACAAAAGAAGCCCTGCCTACAGGTTTCATCTGTGCCCTTCTCTGACCCCAAGTTTTTGCTCTTTCTTACTTCACCAACCCTTCAAGCCAAATTCCTAGTTCTAACACTACTCATTCTGTCTCTGCTCCCTCACTTTGGCTTGCTTGCTGGGTTAGCCAGAGTCAGAGCTGCCCCATGCCGAGAGACCTGAGGTGAGGGGAGAGGAGGGAATCTGTCTGGTAATTAATCCCGGTGCTAATGGAGCCTTCATTGCCTATCAGGGACTTTTAAGATGCCTCTAGGAAACCCTTCAGCACCATTAGAGACCCTTCCAAGGTCCTTAGTGGGCTCATTAGCATTCTTCATCCCAGTAATTAAAGCTCACTAGTTGGGGAGTGTGGTTGGTGGTAAAGGGATTGGGGGAGGGAGGGGAAGAATGAGTTAGGTTAAAGGCCTCCCATTCTGCCTGGATCCCCAGAAGGATATGCTAGAGAAGTATTTCTCCCCTTCCCAACCCCACCCCAACTGCTTGACTCAATATAAGGGAGGTAAAGTAGAGCTGCGTTCTAGAATATATGCGTGCTTAATTTCTTATACATGAGCGAGGAAGAGTGAAGTAGAGATTTTTTTTGTTTCTTTTTTGAAGCAGAGATTTAAAATCAGCCAAACCCACTCCCTCAGCTTTACAGAAAAGAAAACTCGGGTCCAGAAAAGGGATGCAAATAGACAAAGCTAAGCCAAGAATCCAGGGCAGCACCCTTTGTACTTTATGTCCCCTCACCCCAACTCCAATATTTCCCCTCATTTCTACCTCCATTCTTCATTCTGGTCTCACTTGCACTTCATGAGGACAAGCTAGGGAGTCTCTCTCCCCTTTCCAGGTGCCTTTGAAAATTATTCTTATTCAGAAACAGGAGAGTAACTTACTGATGTTTACAAGATGACTAAAATATATAGGAAAACAATTTCAAAAGGCTTTAGAACTCTGATTCATGCAGTGACCAATCATGACTCCAGAAGACTGATGGTGAGGGCAGCTAGGTGGCACAGTGGATGGAGCACTGGCCCTGGAGTCAGGAGGACCTGAGTTCAAATTTGAACTCAGATACTTAATAATTACCTAGCTGTGCGACCTTGGGCAAGTCACTTAACCCCATTGCCTTAGCAAGAAAGAAAGAAAGAAAGAAAGAAAGAAAGAAAGAAAGAAAGAAAGAAAGAAAGAAAGAAAGAAAGAAAGAAAAAAAGAAAGAAAGAAAGAAAGAAAGAAAGAGAAAGAAAGAAAGAAAGAAAGAAAGAAAGAAAGAAAGAAAGAAAGAAAGAAAATGAAGGACAAAAAAAAAAACCCACCAGAGGACTGTTGGTGAAAAGTGTCTCTCTTGTCTTGACAGAGACTTGTTGATGGGCTAGAGGTGCAAAATGAGATAGATTTTCAGATATGGCAAATGGGTTGATTTGTACCACTTGATTCTATTTGTTACAAGAAGATGCTTGGAATACATTGGGGGGAAAGGCTAGGTAGTGAGTCAAGACAGAAAAAATGTTTTTTAAAAAAGAAAAGAACATAAGAAATCAAAAATATACAAAAGAAAAAAGCAAGGTGACAAACTGGGCAATTTTGGTACTATGCCATTAAATTCTTTGTTCACTTAAAAATTGCATATATGTTCATGACTCCACCATCTTCATCTTATTTTATAACTTGAAATAGAAGTGTTGGTTATTGATCATTAGGTTAATAATAAAAAAGAAAAACTTCTCTTCCTTGTCAGGATCAGCCTGGGAGGTGGTTCTGAGAAAAAAATGAGGAGATGAATATTTAAAAACTAGGATTCAAAGGCAATAGGTCATTTTATATCTTAATTCTTCCTAATATTTTCTGCTCCTAATATTACAGGTTCCTTTTATTCTCTATTAAGAAGATAAAGGATGTCCCTTTTGGTTGAGGTGAGGGACTACCAAGGTATAGAACATTGCAAAAAGTGTAATATTTTTATCTAATGTTTTTCTTTACTACAAGGGAGCACTCAATTCATGTTAGGCAATGGGAAAGAAATAGTTTTCAAACAGGACTGATATAAAATTTTTTATTAAAAAAAAAATCAAGAATGGTGAGAGAATGATACATCCTAAAGATTGGCCCTGAGTGAATTCCTTTTCTAGGGAGTCAGTTTTCCCATCTGTGTAATGGGCACCATTCATTTTTCCCTGGAATACTAAAAGAATGGAAAAACTACAGTTAGTCAATCAGTTAATGAATCTTTATTAAGCACTTACAATGTGCTAGTAACTATACTAAATTCCAGGGCAAAAAGAGGGAAAAGACCATCTCTGTCTTGTCTAATGAAGAGAAAATAAGTAAATAAATATATACAGGTGAGTTATATAAAGGATAAATAGGAAATAATTAAGAGAGGAATGGCTGCTTCCTTTAGAAGATGGGATTTTAGCTGGAACCTAAAGGAAACCAGGGAAGTCAGGTGGTAGAGATGAAAAGGGAGAATTTTCCAGGTATAAGAACACATAGAGAAAATGTTCAGAGTCAAACAATGGAGCATCTTGTTGGGGAATATCCAAGAGGTCAATGTCACTGGATCAAAAGAGACAAAGGTAAGACTGGAAAGTTAAGAGAGGTTTCAGTTAAATACAGTGGACACTTCCTGAAGGAGGAACTATGGAAGGGGTTATAATTCTAGTGCCAAAGCACTCCAAAGGGAAGCAAATTTCCTGTACTCAGAATCACATATAGATTAAAGTTAATCAAGTGGAGTTAATCATAGGGCAGCTAGGTGTACAGTGAATAGAGTTCTGACCTGGAGTCCAAAAGACCTGATTTAGAAACTTACAACTTGTATGACTCTAGGCAAGTCCCTTAACCTCTGTCCACCTCAGTTTCCTTGACTATAAAATTAGATAATAATAATAACACTGAGATCAAATTAAATCATATTTGTAAGGTACTTGCCTATATAATAGTTGCTAATAAATACTTGTTTCCTCTCTTTCCTTCCAGGAGATTGTCCTGGGAACTCCCACTGGAGAGTGTCACAGTGTCTACCAATAATAATAATGATAATAATAATAATAATAATGGCAACAAGAAAAAGAATAACTGACATTTTTGTATTTCATTAAGGGTTGTCATTTTACATATATTATTCCCATTTGTTCTTCACAACAACTTTATTTTATAGATGAGGAAACTGAGACATAGAAATGATAATTAACTTAAGGAAACCAAGAGAAGAGTAGGGGTAAGAAGGTTTATCCTATTGCCTTGGTTTAGGAAATAAGTCAACAGGGACCTGAGTCCCTGAGTATTCCACTCTGTGACCTGGTCAATTAGGGATGGAGACTGAACTGTGATAAGTCATAGGACCACTAATGAGGGCATGCCATGCTAGGTGGTACTATGCCATCCTGTGCCATGCTGTTCAATCAGTTCTAAAGCTCTTCAATGAGACCTTCATGTACCTCAGTATTGCTTCTTCTGACCCCCTTGTGAGCATTTGCCCTATGTGAATTCTCCATAATTTTTTTTTTGACAAGCATACATCTGGCATTCTAACATTATGTCCAGCCCATCTTAGTTGCACTCTCTGTAGTAATGTTGGAATGCTAGGCAGTTTAGCTCAAGAAAGGACCTAAGTGTCTGGTAGATCTCCTGCAGGTAATCTTCAGAATCTTCCTAAGACAATTTATATGGAAGTGATTCATTTTCCTGACATGGTACTGATAGACTATCCAGGTTTCACAGGTATATAGCAATAAGGTCATCACAACAGCTCTATAGACCTTTGGTTTGGTAGTCAATCTAATCTCTCTTCTCTCCCACACTTCCTTTCAGAGCCTCCCAAATACTGAGCTAGCTCTGGCAATGCCTGTGTCAATCTCATTGTCAATGTGTACCTCCTTGGAAAGGATACTGCCAAGGTAAGTGAACTTGTCCTGATTACTCAAAACTTCTCCATTTGCTGTAATCAATGGTTCTACAGTTGGATGGTGTGGGGCTGGCTGATGGAACACCTGTATATTCTTGGTGTTAATTATTGGACCAAAATTACCACAAGCATCAGAGAATCGATCCATACTTTGTTGCATCTCAGCTTCAGAGGTTGCATTGAGTGCACGATCATCTGCAAACAGATCATCACCAACACTCCCTCTACTTTGGTCTTGGCTTGTAGCCTTTTCAAGTTGAAGAATTTGCCATCAGTGTGGTAGCTGACCTTGAGGCCATGTTCATCCTCAGTGAAGGCATTTGATAACATGAATGAAAACATTATGCTTAAAAGTCCTTGTTTCACTCCATTGGTGACTGGGAAATCCTCTGCTATCTGGGCAAGCATGCCACAGGGAGCTGACATACAATACTGATGAACTTCTCTGAGCAATCAAATTTTGACATGATTTTCCATAAATCCTTACAAGTGACAGATCTACAAATGTTACATACAGACCTCTGCTCTGTCCTGGCATTTTTCCTCAAGTTGTCAAGCAGCAAATACTAGATAACTGTTCCTTGACCCTTTGTGAAACTACACTGGCTCTCAGGGAGGTGACCATGTTCCAGGTGAAGGATCAGCCTATTGAGAAGGACTTTGGCAAGAATCTTACCAGCAATGAATAAAAGAGAAATACCCTTCTGATTGTCACAGGACAATCTATTCCCTTTACCTTTATAGAGATGGACGATGGAGGCATCCTTGAATTCTTGAACCACCTAGCTGCTTGCCAAAAGTTTGAGAATGGGGTGGCTAGGTGGCGCAGTGGACAGAGCACCGGCCCTGGAGTCAGGAGTACCTGAGTTCAAATCTGACCTCAATCACTTAATAATTACCTAGCTGTGTGGCCTTGGGCAAGCCACTTAACCCTGTTTGCCTTGTAAAAAAAAAAAAGCTAAAAAAAGTTTGAGAACCTCTTATCTAGTTCATTCTTTATTTTACAGTTGAAAAAAAGAGAGGAACTTTTTTTTTCAAGGCATTGGGGTTAAATGGCTTGCCCAAGGCCACACAACTAGGTAGTTATTAAGTGTCTGAGGTCAGACTTGAACCCAGGTACTCCTGACTCCAAGGCCGGTGCTCTGTCCACTGTGCCACCTAGCCACCCCCCATGAGAGGAACTTAATAGTCAGATCCAAGATTAAAATTGTATCCATCTCTTCTATAATTATGACTTGTCATTCCCTGCTCACAACTGCTCCAAATATTAAGGGTATTAAATATGCATAGATCCTGGAGTCCTAAGGGGTAAGGAAAGGGCTGATGTTGAAGTGTTGATGTTAGAGCCAGGGTATGCTGCAAATCTAGCCCACAAAACCCCTTACATGAAAGAAGGAGAGGAAAGAAACCAGGAAGAGAAAAAGAGAGAGGATGATGGAAGGAAAAGAGGAGAAAGGAGGAGAAAAAAGAGAGGATGATGGAAGTTGCAAAAAGAGGAGAAAGGTGGGACGGCTAGGTGGTGCAGTGGATAGAGCACGGGCCCTGGAGTCAGGAGTACCTGAGTTCAAATCCAGCCTCAGACACTTAATAATTACCTAGCTGTGTGGCCTTGGGCAAGCCACTTAATCCCATTTGCCTTACAAAAACCTTGAAAAAAAAAAGAAAGAAAGAAAAGAGGAGAAAGGAGGAGAAAAGAGAAAGAAGAGATCAAAGAAGAAACAAAATTACAAGAAAGAAGAGGCAAAAGAAGGAAAGCTGATTAGAAGGATGAACATGGGAAGGGGGAGGAGGAAGAAAGGGCAGGAGCAAGAGCAAGAGTAATAACAATATTCTTAGGAACATTTCAAGCATATCTAGGCCAGCCCCATTCTCCTGGGGCCCTGACAGCAACTGGGGGAAACAGAAAAAGAGTTGGCAATATGGCCTTGGGGTTTTTTCCTCTCATCTTCAGGGGAGAAAAGAAGGAAGTGTTACTAGGAGAGAAAGACAGTTTAGAAAAGAGAACTGGAAGGGGGACAGGGCAAGGATAAGATCATTTCTTCTTATTTTAATATGCAATGAATATCAGAGATAGTGGAGAATAGTAAATAGTTTAACAGCAATCCATCTTAGGGAAGCTAAGTAGCACAATGCATAGAGCACCAGCCCTGGAGTCAGGAAGAGCTGAATTCAAATTGGCATCAGACACTTTCTGGTTGCATGACTGTGGGCAAGTAATTTAACCCCAATTGCTTCAAAAGCAATCAATAATAATTTATCATTGCCTAGTTTATTCCATGCACTGTGGTAGGCGCTAAAGAAAGGAACAATCCTACTCTCAAAAATCTTACATTCTAACAGGGGAGACAAGGGCATACATAGGTATATACAAGATGCAAAGAATTGAATAAATACCAGTTAAACCCAAATTTCTAACAGGGGAGACAAGGGCATACATAGGTATATACAAGATGCAAAGAATTGAATAAATACCAGTTAAACCCAAATTTCAACTCTGCGATACTTTGTATGGCATTGTTTTTGGTTTTGGTTTTTTTTTTTTTTGGTTTGTTTTTTTGGTTTTTACAAGGCAAATGGGGTTAAGTGGCTTAAGTGTCTGAGGCCGGATTTGAACCTAGGTACTCCTGACTTCAGGGCCAGTGCTTTATCCACTGCACCACCTAGCTGCCCCTTAGATACAATTCTTAATCGGTGGAGAGAATAATGATTCAGTCCTATAGGAAGGATCAAATTTGGTACAAGATAATTTGGAGAGGAAAATTAGCCTTCATTCTAGCTTTAAGAAAGAGACACATATATTTCCAATCTCTTTTCAAAACCGAATGCATCGATAAGAAAGAAAAAGAATACTTTATAAAGGTGTAGGGGCAGCTTCTCCTTGATTTCTAACTTATCTCCCTAGAGACTTATGAGAACTTTCCCTTGAATAAGAATTCCACCTCTCTCCATTGAGTGAGATTTCAGCTTGCTCCCTTCTAAAGAGTCTGTGTATTGTCCGGTATGTTCTAATCTATAGAAGCATTCTGATTTCTAAGCTATCTGCTTAGACAAAAGACTTTTTTTTAAAAATTGATATTTTATGTTATGAAAGATTTCAACATTCATCCATAAGCACATACATATTTTTAAGTTACATAATTTCCTTACACCTCCCTTCCCACTCCCCTTCCATTAGCAGCAAGTAGTCAGGAGAATATTGTAACATACACATTTGTGTTAAATATGTTTACAGATTAGTCATTTTTGGTATGAGGAATTAGGATTAAGGGAAAGAAATACATAAGAGAAATACTGGCCTTGGAGTCAGGAGTACCTGAGTTCAAATCCGACCTCAGACACTTAATAATTACCTAGCTGTGTGACCTTGGGCAAAAATCACTTAACCCCACTGCCTTGTCAAAAAAAAAGTGAATGTAGTGCTCATCAGATTGTGAAGTTGTTTTTTTTTGTTGTTGTTGACAAAGGGCTTTAATTACAATTCACTATTTGTCTTTTTGTGTGTGTATGTGTATGTGTGTGTGTAATAAGCATTTAGTGAGCTAACAACCAGGGAAGCTGTTGCTTTGGAACAAAAAAAAAATGCCCCAAGACCAACAATATTTGAAGACTGGGGAACAAATCGATATAATTCTCATCTGGATAGAGATAAAATATATATATCATTCTTTCAGAGAACAAAGTAGTTAGCCTCATGGTCCCATCTCTTTCTCTTCTCTAAGCAGGAATCGAGCTTTCCCTTGTAGGATGAAGTAAAATTTGGATAAAATTCTAGAGATATCTATCCATACCTCCCAGAAAGTAGCAGTTAGACAATTAAGGTAGACATTTTATGTGGGCAGAATACTTATGCTTATATACAAGGTAGCCTGATACAAGGTAGTGTGAAAGGAAAAGTATTATAGGTAGGGGGATCAAAAAGAATTCCTATAGAAAGAGGTGCTTGAACTGCTTCTTGAAGTATGAGAAAGTTTCTAGGAGGTGAGAAGTGAGGAGAGAATACTTTCCAAGTATGTGCAAAAAGATGGAAACAGGAAATGGGATACCATGTTTGAGGAACAGAAAGACCAGTGTGGTTGGATCACAAAGTGCTGGGAGGGGAGTAGGGTAAAATAAGGCAGAAAGATCATTTGGGGCCAAGTTTTAAATATCTCTTCAAATAATCAGAGGAGTTTATATTTTCTCCTAAAGTCAAGAAGGAACCTCTCAAACTTGGGTAGGAAATCTGATATGACCACTTCAGCAGCTATGTGGAGAATATGAAATGGGTTAAAGACTTGAGGCAGGTAGACCAATTAGGAGATCATTCCAATAATGCATGTGAAAGATGATGAGCTAGATGCACTAGCCATCTGAGCAGAAAAAGAGGGTTGGAAATGAGTGATATTATTTTTGTTTGTTTGTTTTGCAAGGGAATGGGGTTAAGTGGCTTGCCCAAGGCCACACAGCTAGGTAATTATTAAGTGTCTGAGATCAGATTTGAACTCAGGTCCTCCTGACTCCAGGGCCAGTGCTCTATCCACTGCGCCACCTAGCTGCCCCTGGAAATGAGTGATGTTATGGAGAGAGAAGCAGCAAAAATTGACAACTGACAGGATTTCTGGGGCTAGGAGGTTATAAATTGGGAGACAGGGAACATGATGGTGATTTGAACAAAAATAGAAAAATTTGAAAGAGACTTGGATTTAGGAGGAGAAGTAGGAAATAATAAGTTCTGTTTTGGACTTGTCTCCAGGACAAGTTGAACTGTCTACTTGAAAGTTGGTAATGAAGGACTGAAATTCAGAGGAGAGATTGAAACTAGACTGGATATATAAATATGTGAGGAATTTGCATTATGGTGTTAATTAAACCCATGATAATGGGTGAGATCATTGGGAGAGATAAGGGGAGGGGAGAGATTGAGTCATATTTTCCCCAGCAATCTTATGGTTTTATCTACAGGGATGAAAAGGGGTTCCCTCCTTTCCCCCTGGTCTCTCTTATTCCAAAGATAAGCAAGTTTCAATGCCTCAGGCAAACATAGATCATGAGACTGAGGGGAAGAGAAAGGACCAGTATTAGTGTTGGTCCCAGAGTGTGCAGAGAGGCAGGTGACCCAACTATACCACAGTCCAGAGACCCCACTCACTCACTCACACTTTTCTACCTCATCACACCCATCTCAGTGTCCCTCTAAATCTACAGGAAAGTCCTTCAATCTCTGTGTATCTCTACCTTTCTTTTTGCCTTCTTTGTCTGTTAATCATTTCTTTATCTGCTCTGGCTTGATCTATCTCTCTCTTTGATCTATCTGGCTCTCATTCTAGGTATCTGTCTGTTTGTCTCTCCCCTAATATCTTTGTTTTTTACTGCTTTCCAGGATTTCCCTGTCATTCTTTCTGTCCCTCTCTTTTCCTCTGTATACTTCTCTTCCACCCTCCCTCACCCACCTTTGACATGTGTGTGGTTCCTCTGTAACCCAATATAAATAATAGAAATTAATTTGTCAGCTTGAACATAGAGTCCTAACTGACATGAGAGTGTGCTGCAGAGAAAAGCTGGTTGGAATAATTATTCTTGACTTAAGAAATCGTTCTTTTTATTTCTGAAAGCTAATGGAGTGAGAGCAGCATCTGGCCAGGCCAGTGCTAATGATGGTGTGGGATGGGATGCGGGTGGGGGAGGAAGGTGGCCCCTTCTGTTTCCAATATAATAAACACAGTATCCCCACCCTCCAGCAATCCTTCTCCTTATTTAAGAGGCAAATGGAGCATTGAAAGGAACTCTCTGGATTAATGGAGCTACAAATAAGGTTTCAGATCACAATTTTTTCACCTTTCTCAAAACTAGGATTACCCTATCAACTTCGTATATTGGACTCTGCAAAGGAAAACTACTAACAGACCTTGTAGACAAGATTTACCATACTGGTCAATAGGGATAAGCAAGATGTAAGTTGCAGTAAGTAGGGGCCCAGCCTTAAAGGAAGCATGTTATAGGAGAAAGAGCTCTGGATTAGGGTCTTGAGGGCCTGTGCTTAAATCTTGGTCAGCTTAATATTACTGGAATGACCTTGGGAAAGTCACTTTGAAGTCTGGGCCTCAGAGGTTTCCCCATTTTTAATAAGAGGGATCTGGACCAAACGTTCTTCAGAGTCCCTCCCAGATCTAAATCCCAAGAATTTAGGGCTAAATTCAAAGTCTCCTGCTCCACATGGTTGGAAGAAAAATGGAAGTAGGAGTGGGGTGGGATTAGGGCAGACCACTATAGCTTTTCTAGTTAAGTCAAACAGAAGATTGTTGACTCTATGAGGAAAAAAAGGGATGAGATTGCAAGAGACAGCCTTTTCTCTCAGGAAATTTCACTTTAATGTAGAGAAGGAAGCATATGAACTAGGTGTCCCATGGGTGTCTCAAACTCAACAAGTTCAAAACAGAATTCACTGTCTGTTTTCCCCTCAAATCCTTCCTGCTTCCAAATTTCCCATTACTAACTCACCACCATTCTCTCAGTTACTCAGGATTAACAACTCAGTGCCATCCTTAATTCTCTCTCACCCTACAATCCAATCTGCTGATAAAATATCTCTCATATATGTTCCCTTCTTTCTACTCATACAACCCTCATCATAGTTCATGTTCTCTGTTTCACCCTAGATTATTGCAATAGACTTCTTACTGGTTGCCGTGTCCCAAATATCAACCCTCTCCAATCTATGCTCCTTTAAGTTGCCAAGGTGATTTTTCTAAAAAGTAAGTCTGACCATAAATGTTACCTCTTTAATTGGCAATCTCCTGTGGTTTTCTATTATTCTCCTTTCTCTGTATTGTGTCACCCTTTATAGCCCTCAAAAGGTAGAGGGTGGGAGTTGTGAGTGATGTCTCTGCAGTCACAATTCACTCTCAGAATCCTATGGATAATCCTAGTATGAGAGAAATAAATTTCTGTAGCTCTTGAGCCCCCAGTGGTAGGTTTTCCATTTACACATTACAAAGTCACAATTATACCATTGACTTTTAAACATGAAATATTTATTAAATGAACAGAGAAAAGTAGTCATAACAACATTTACTCAATAAAATGAGAAAAAGGGAATAATCAAAACATAACTGTCTACCCATTAATTGACTCAATTTTTCTAACCATTGGATCTATATGGGGAGAAATGGAAGGAAATTGCTTTGACAGCTATGTGGAGAATGGTTGGAAACACAGTTACAGAAATGTAGCAGAAATATAGACATGAATATGGAAACTCATATGCCATGACTCTTATGGAACAACCTGCAGCACAGTTCCTCTTCTGTTGGATAATGCAACTTTTCTCTAGTCTCAGGCCATAGAAATTATATTAAGCTATTCTCTCTCTTTTACTAAAACAGTATCCATAACCTCAGTCTTTGACTTTCTTGAGTTGTTAGACTTGACTTGACTGGACCCTTGAAGAAGCATTAAGTTATTTCATGAAGTAACAAGCAGTTTAAAACTAACTTTAATCAGTGGAAAGAAAAATAAAGAATAATCAGAATAACAGTCTGCTAAAAACTATCTCAAATGTTCCCACCAATAAACTCCCAACATATGGGTAAGGATAGAGAAGGCACAAAACTATGAACAAGGGAAAGCATGGTGGATGTTGGCTAATCGGTCTGTATTGCACATAAGGAGGTTCAACCATTTTCTTTCCCCACAGTCTATTGCCCACACAATCAAAGAATCCTAAAATGGCCGAGATCATCAAGTTTCACTTACCTTATATCTAGAGAAACTAGATCCGGAAGAAGAGAACCAACTTCCACAAGATCACACAATCTTAAACTGACAGCTGCAAAGCTCCTCAGATCTGATTTTGGGGCTCTGAGAAATTTCTTCTTAAGACTGAGAGGGCATGGGGCAGCTAGGTGGTGCAGTGGATAGAGCACTAGCCCTGGAGTCAGGAATACCTGAGTTCAAATCCAACCTCAGACACTTAATAATAATAATCACCTAGCTGTGTGGCCTTGGGTGAGCCACTTAACCCCATTGCCTTGCAAAAACCAAAAAAAAAAAGAAGAAAAAAAAAAGACTGAGAGGGCAGTTAGATACAATGGAAAGTCCCTTGAAGACTTTCCCTTCTCTGAAGCAGGAACAGATACTAAAGGGCAAAGCTAACTAGTCCAGCCAGATCTTCACACACACACACACACACACACACACACACACACACAGAGCAGGACTGGAATTTCTTAAATGAGTTCTTAAAAGTTACAAGAGTTCTTCTCCAATCAAAACAGCTCCCAACATATCAGCAAGTTATCTGTCTTCTTTCAAGCTCTAGGTGTCACTAAAGAAAAGTAGAGATAAGCTTAGCTAGGTCTTCACTTCAGGAAGATTCTTCTTCCTCAAATAATCTTCCAGCAGCTCCAGAACTCACCCCTAATCTGATTTTATCAGCTGCAAATCCTGCCTGGTATCAGGTAATTTTCTTGTGGATTCAACTCAAAGTAATTCCTCTTCTAAGTCTTCCTCACTTTTTTTTAGTAGTCAATCACAGCCTCTGCTCTACTTCTATCTTCTTAATCAACTCCACTTTAAGTAACAGCTATTTTTTCTAATCTCTTCTCCTATAGCTTCTCATCTATTCTTTTCCTCTGTCTTTTAATGCCTCAAACAAAATCCACAAGAATGAAACACTTACAATACCATTTACCCACAATCCTCTCTGATTTGTAGTTTCTCATCTATAGTCCATATGCAAATGAGCTGATAGACCACAATGCACTGCTACAAGTCTTGCCTCAGTTAGTGCTCTTGTCTCTGAGCTGCTTTCAGACAGGTTCTCTATGTAAATTTATCAGAGGAAATGTTTTTTTTTTTCTTTTTTGCTCAAGTCCTCAGAGCTATCTCAATCTAGTTTTCTTATCTATAAATATCTCTCTTCTGTTCCTCAAATGAAATTCTCACATACAAAAAGGACTCTTTACATTTATATCACCTTTCCTACTTATGATGAACAAGCCCTAGAATAGCAAAAAAAAAAACCCTGACATTTTAATATAGCATGTTATATAAATGAGCAACACAACTATTTGAGGGAAGAGATACAGCTATTATGCTCATTTTACAGAAAAGAAACATAAGATTCCAAGAGAGTAGAGGGTTTGCCCTTTTGGTAAAAGTCAGTTTGAATACAGGTCTTCCTGACTATGAGTCCAGTACTTTATCCACCACTGGCTCTCAACACACCTTTGTAGCCTGGATTATGTGACAGCAGGAAAAAAGAGCTAAAATGGGAGTGAGCATTAGAGCAAAACAAAAAAGAAAAAAAAGCCACATGCTGGCAGTATTAGAAGAAGGGGGAAGGGAGGTAATCAGTAATTAAGCAAGGAAGATTTCTGAATTCCTGGAACCATTCTGACTCTGAATGACCACGAGGGTCATTGATTCAGTATCCTGAGTCAGAGGTTAGAGATTAGATATTAATCTAGGAAGAAATCTTGGGCAAGAGTCCCACAAACTAGTTCTGAGAAAGAGATGGTGCTTTGGGAAATTGGAGTGACTGAATATAGATATTTTTTTTTTACATAGTTAACAAGAGGAAGAAAGAATAGGTGGTTGGGGGCAGGGGGACAGATCCACCCTGGCCAAGCAGAAACTAAGACAAATTTATCTGGGATCAGTAGTTCATTGGTACCCTATTCTACTGATCCTCTGCTTGTTCTCCAATTCAACTGAGGAGGAAAAGAACTAATAATACAGCTTGAAGCATCAGTGTTAGACATCATAAAGAACTTCCTAGAAAGGAGGAGCTGGAGACCTGTCACTTGGTCCATTTATCAAGCTCATAATCCCTGGGTATGTGCTAAGGATATGTTCTTAACACCTGACTCTCAGGAAAAGCCCAAGTATGCACAACACACTTTTAAGTTTAATTTGCATTGTTAACGTTTTCTCCATCAATTTCTTAAATTTGGGCAATCAACTGAATCATAAATCAAGCTATGATCTATAGCATTGGTCAGCTTCTGAAGTGTAAATGCTCATATTGAAAACTAGCAATTAGGTGGCTAGAGCTCCAGCCTTGGAGTCAGGAGTACCTGAGTTCAAATCTGACCTCAGACCTAGCTGTGTGACCTTGGGCAAGCCACTTAACCCCATTTGCCTTGCAAAAAAAAAAAAAGGAATCTTAGAGATCATCACCTTACATCTGGGGAAACCAAATTCAAGAGAGGAAAAAACTACTTCCCCAAGGTCACAATGCTCTTAAAGCAGTGGAACTAGGGCTCAAACCCCAGTTTTCTGATTCCGAATTCTATGCTCTTAAAATATGTTCATCTCCTCTGTCCTCATTCATAGGAATCCTCAAGGTCAAGAGATTCTATCCAATCCAATCCAACAAACTTTTATTATGTACCTACAATGTATAGTGCATTGTGTCTAGGCTTTGGGAATACAAAAAAAAAATAATGAAAAAACTTTCCCAGTCATCAGAGTCAATATCTGCTGAGGAGATTCAGCATGCAAACAGATAAATCTTGATGTAGCAGTACAATGGATAATTCCCATTTCTTCCTACTCACGTGTTGGATTCCCTCTGGAAAACTACTCCAAGTTCAAAGTCTTAGTCCATGACCAAACTCCTAACTGTAATTCATATCCCTCCACTGGTTTACCTTGTCTCTACAGTCAGAGGATATAATTAGTTCAAAGAAGAGGTATTTATTCAAATTGCACAGCAAGAACAATAGCAACAAAACATCTCCACCATACATCTGAACTGAACTTTTCACAAATACAATGGGAACAGTGGGCAGATATAGAATCTGTATGAGGAGAAGAATCTATGGATGTGAGAGGAATAGCAATGTTGCAGGGCCATTCTTCCCCTACTCCCGCCAATCATAGTATCAAAATCTCCATCAAACTCTGTCCCACTTCTTACTGCAGTATACCATTCAAATGGATGCCACTTCATTGGTTATAGTCTCCATTTTCTCCTGTGTTGGACTCATCTGCTCTCCTGGCTTAGGGTAGCTCTGTGTAGCTTTGGAAATAACTGGAACCCACACCATAAAATCAGGAACAATCTTGGCTCTTGAGTCACCTTCCAAACTCAATTCCACAGCTGGACCCCATTCCACTGAGTCATTCCAATCATTCCACTGGTCACTGCCATGTATTTCTGTTGCCAGATACCACTAATGATGGGATGTGGGAGAAATCTTGTCCCCCTCTTTGTTTTACTCTCTAATGTAATACAAAAGAAAAGGTGAAGAGTGAAATCTAAAGAGCTTCTTTAAACTGAATTTTTCTCTTTCTCTTCCAAAATAGAATAATTCCAGAGTTAACACCTTTATTTAAAAATTATCTCTGCCTTCTGTTCACCCATATCAGTTGTGAGTGGGTGGAGAAAGGGCACCTGGTCAGATCCATTGTCTTTTCCAGTC
The DNA here is from genome assembly GCF_037893015.1 of Macrotis lagotis. NCBI lineage: Eukaryota > Metazoa > Chordata > Mammalia > Peramelemorphia > Peramelidae > Macrotis > Macrotis lagotis. The sequence continues at coordinate 11,210,483 of NC_133662.1, forward strand.
TTTCACTGAGTCTTTTCACACTTTTATGGGTGACAAATGAGTCACTCAAGATCTGCAAGGGGCACAATATTATGACCTGTAAATATGAGCATTCAAAATCTAAAAGGGGCTCACCTTCACATTTCATTATCTCTATTATTTTCCCCTATAATTTCATCAAGTGAATTGGAAGGACTCAATTTATCACAAATTCCCTGATCAACCAACCTTCTGCTATACATGTACATGATAACTTGAAGGAGAAAATATTTGAAAGGAGAGGATTAGTTTTTATTTTTTAGATTTTGCAAGGCAATGGGGTTAAGTGACTTGCCCAAGGCCACACAGCTAGGTAATTATTAAGTGTCTGAGGTTGGATTTGAACCCAGATACTCCTAACTCCAAGGCCGGTGCTCATCCACTGTGCCACCTAGCCACCCAGGAGAGGATTAGTTTTAAAGGAAGCTAGGGATTCTAAAAGATGAAGATTGGGGACAGATTGCTTTCCAGGCAAAGGAAAACAGCTGATTATAACAAAAATAAGGAATGGAAGTCAATTTAACCAAATAGCTGGTACTATTTTCCCTAAGTTGATCCTACTAAACAGGAAAGATCAGGACCTGGGAATTCCATGCCCACTCTGACAATTATGACTCTTCATTCTGATGAGCAAAAGTGCTGGGGAGGAGTCAAGTTCTATCCTTTTCAGAAAAAGATGACCCAGTTCTGCCTCCCTCTCTTTGGTTGCCCTGGGTTTATCTCAGAGCCAAAAATTAGTGTGAATTTACCCAATGAGAATCATTTCCATGTTCCATCCTATTGACAAAACTGCCTTTTCCCTGAACTTACTTCAATTTCACTGAGCCCTAGGCATATGATCTTGGTATAATAGAATCCTTCAAATAGAATATGTTCAATTGGATAGTGTTTCATTTTTGTTATAAGAACAATAAAAGCATTAAATGATAAATCATAAACTAGCAGCAAGTAAGCTAATTTTCCTGGAACATGAGTAGAGGAAGAGAGAATATTGTGAAATAAGTCAGGAAAGGTAATATAGAGACACTTTGTAAAGGGTTTTATATCAGGTTGAAAAGTTTGTATTTTATTTAAGAAAAAAGAGTTGGCAAGCATTTATTAATTCATTAATATCTGCTTGACATTGTGCTGTATCAGAGATACAAAAAAAGGGGTATTGGGAGGACTTGAGACTGTTCTCCCAGTATAAGAGGGGAAAGACAACATGCAAACAATTATGTACAAGCAAGTTATATATATAAGATAAATTCAAGATAATCAACAGAGAGAGAAAGCACTAACCTTTAGATGGATCAGGAAAGATTTCATGTAGAAAATGGAATTTTAGCTGAGACATGATGAGAAGGTAAAGAATTCTAGGCATAGAATTCTAGTCAGTAAAAATATCTGAAATGAAGAGATGAAATGTTTTGTATCGAGTGTAAGAGAAGCCAGTACCACTGGAAGATAGGAAGCCACAGAAGGTTGTTGAACTGAAAGAGAAGGGCAGTGACATAGTCAACCTGTACTTTAGGAAGAGTATTTGTACAGAGGATAGATCAGAGAAAGAAGAGACTGGGAGCATGGAGACCAATTAGGAAGGTATCATAGTAATCAAAGTGAAAGATAATGAGAGCTTGATCTCCATTTCCTTCTCTGCCAAACAAGAAAAATCCCTCCTTCCCCACTCCACTTATCTTGGTTAGCAAAGTCCCTTCTTCATTGTCTTTTAAAAGCCTTTTCTGCCTATAAAACTGTTCATACTTTTTGATACAACAAACCATTGTATCCCCCCAATTTTTTTTTTAGGTTTTTGCAAGGCAAACAGGGTTACGTAGCTTGCCCAAGGCCACACAGCTAGGTAATTATTAAGTGTCTGAGACCGGATTTGAACCTAGGTACTCCTGACTTCAGGGCCAGTGCTTTATCCACTGTGCCACCTAGCTGCCCCTCCAATTTTTTTTAAAAAGAGGGGAACCTACTTGTACAAATCTACTTGTACAAAAATATTTATAGCTGCTCTTTTGGGGGGGGCGGGTGATTAAGAATTGAAAATGGCTGAGAAATGTCCACTAATTGGGGAATGACTGAACAAATGTGGTATATGATTTTAATGGAATATTATTGTTAAGAAATGACAACACAATTTCAGAAAAACCTAGAAAAACTTACATGAACTGATACAAAATGAAAGTGAACATAAGCAGGAGAAAGTTATACACAATAACAGCAATATTATGTGATGAACATCTGTTAATGACTTAGCTATTCTCTGTAATAGATACAATGATCCAAGTCAACACCTAAGGACTCATAATAGAAAATATTATCTGCCTCCAGAGAAAGAATGGTTATTATCTGAATGCAGACTGAAGCATAGTATTTTTCTTTCTTCCTTTCTTTTTCTTTCTTTTTTTTTCTTTGAGTCTCCTTGCACAAAATTACTAATATGGAAATGTTTTATATGACTTCACATGTATCATATCAGATAGGGACGGATAAGGATAGGTAAGGGAAGGAGGGATAAAATTTGGAATTTAAAACTAAAAAAAAGTTGGAAATTTCTACATGTAATTGGAGAAAATTTTAAATATTATTAAAGAAAAACATGCTTTCTTGTAGTGGAGATACAGTAACTACAGACTTTATGGAATAGTTGGGGGCAGGATAGGTTGTGAAGATAAGCAATGCATCTTAATTTAAAGAAGGAATCTGAGGTCCTGCACAATAAATTCTCATCATTATTACTTTAAGGTTGAAAAAGGAACTGGTTCCTGCTTTCCTAAGGGGGAAGAGGAAAAGTATACAGGGCAATTAATAGGGCTAGAGCAGAAGTTCCTAAATTGTTGTCTGGGAACTACTGATGGTTCCCTAGAGTAGACCCTTTCAGATGGTCCATGAAGTCAAAACTATTTTCATAATCATACCAAGCTACTATTTGCTTTTTGCACTCTCATTCTCTCACAAGGGTACAGTGAAGTTTTCCAGAGTCTGCAAAATCTGTGAAGTAAAGATTTATCTGTAAACATGAAGCCTGAATTAATCTCTCATCTGCTGAACTGAACTTTTGCCTTACAAATGGACATATCTCCAGCAAGTCTGGACTCGAGCTTTTTTTTTTTTGTATTCAGAGGACCTCAGCACCAACTAATCATCAAAGAAGATTTTCTTTTATGTGAATACTTGACAACCAGCACCAGAGGTGTTGAATATTCAAGTTTTTTGAATGATTTATCTTAGAATAACATTTGCAAAAACAATTTGCAATGTTCCTCTTGCAAAAATATGTAAAACTATGCCCTTCTCACTCAGTTTTTATTTTGGAAAATATTCTTACTTTTCATAAAACTATGAAATGGGTTTATTGTTGTTATTTTAAATGAATTGATAAATTTTTAAAAAATTTATCAGTTTTAATTTACAATATGATAAATGTCAATAGATAAGGCCCAAATAAACTAAAACTCTCATCTAAAGAGGGAATTAGATTAATCAAATAGTCCATCAGCCAACTGACTGTTGTCCTTTCATTCTTGAAGGGGACCAAAATGACAACACTCTATTAGAGTCAAGTTACAGTGTGTACAACTGTGTCTGATCATACCAATATAAGCTCAGAATGCTCTACCATGGATCAGGCACAAATTGTCCCTGTGAGCATTTGGAGTGGATTCTCTTAATTTTCTCATCTCATGTTTCCTTTGAGCTACTTCAATTCTGCTTTACTCATAGAGTACAGCACCTTGTCTGTTGAGGGCATGCCATGCTAGGAGATCCCAGGGTCACACAATCAGTTTCAAAGTTTTTAAGAGAGACCTTCAGAGTGTATTTGTATGGTTTTTTCTGACCACCATGTGAGCACTTCCCTGGTGAGCTCTCTATAAAATAGTCTTTTTGGCAAGCATACATTTGGCATTCAAACAACCTGGCCAGCTCAATGGAGTTGTGATCTATGAAGTAGAGTTTGAATACTTGGCAGTTTTGTTCGAGAAGGGACCTCCAGTGACTAGTATCTTATATATTAAACACCTACTTATGCTTCAGAAATTTTTAAAAGAGATCCTGAGATCAAAATATTTGAAAACTACTGGAGTACATGAAAGAACCTTCCTGGGGAAAGAAGATGTTACTTAAGTTGTGATCTGAAATAGTTTGGAATTATGATTTCTTGAAACTTTAGTCCAAAGTGACTCTAAAAGAAAATGCACTGGAATTGTGAAAATGGAGATCCTGATTTCCTTGAGCCCCTCCCCCCCTTTATCCAGGTAGCCAGAAGAACTGTAAGAGGACTGACTCTATCAACCTGACATACCAACAATCCTTTGCAGTGACCAAGAGTAAACCTATCTGGATATCCATAAAATCAGCAACTCTGAAGCCTTTTAAGTTCATACCAGTTTTTAAAGTTGACCCTGAGCCATTTGGGAGTTTGTGGACCTTCAAATGACATCCTTATCTTCAAAAACTTTATAGGTTTTGGAGACAATCTTCAAAGACTCCCCTAACTTTGGTTAGGGGACTCGGAATCATCCTGGTTTTGGAGACATTTTATTAAGCCTTGAACTATGAACTACTTATCTGATTTGTGAATCAAAGGGCCACAGTCTTACACCTGAAATTCCTCACTTCCCGTCCCCTTGGAGATAGGGATCATAGATTCTTTCCTTTCAACCTTCCTCCCCTAATACTTACCTTCTTTTGTTCAAAAGATATATAAACTCTCCCCAATAATCACTTGATGGGTTGTCAACATAGACTGGCAATCTCCATGTTCGTGTTTTACTTCCTTGCTTAATAAAAACCTTTTTTTTAATTTCTCAGGCATCATCCTCCCTTTAGGGAAAAGGTGGATTTAAATCTCTAGGATTGGCCTTTGTGTTGTCTGACCATCTTCCCCTTTGGGGAAAAGAGAGATCTAAATTCTCTTAAGGAATACTTGCCTCAGTTTATAAGTTTGTAAGAAGAAAACTGAGGGGAGCACATTTTGAGGGGCCTTTTTCCAGAAGAGTTAATAAATGACTAGCCACCTGGCTGTTTTTAATTTAGGACATTATCAGCTTAGGGGTGAAACTGCTCACTACTCACTTCAGAGGGCAGAAGGAGTAGAACTAGGGAGAGGAAAGAGGTATCAGAGAGAGAGAGAGAGAGAGAGAGAGAGAGAGAGAGAGAGAGAGAGAGAGAGAGAAATGAAAAGAAAAGACTGTTGTCCTAGGTAGCATTCTCTCCATCAGATGTCTCCCCACTGAGAAAGAACACCATGTCATTAAGTTCTTGTGGGACTTAAAGACTTGAAATCACAGAGTTGCAATGGTATCCCAGAAGCTGGCCAGTCCAATTTCTTGCTGAATCACTGAATACCTTAGCATCAAGTCAGTTTGCTTTGGTGGACCTCAGTTTCTCTTATCAAAAGAGGTGATTAGGTTAGCCAGTCAATTAGTGAATAGGCATTTATAAATATATGCAACTATGTTAAGTGCTGAAGATACAAAAAGCTTCCTTATAAGGAGCTCACAATCTAACATAGGAGACAACAATGAAATAGATAAGAACAAACCAGCTATCTAACAAGACTAATATTGCTGTTGAAATGTTTCGGTTGTGCTCAATCTTTGTGACTCATTTGGGGCAGCAAAGATACTGGAGTTTTGCCATTTTCTTCTACTTCCATTTTATAGAAGAAGAACTGACATAAACAGGGTTAAGTGACATGCCCAAGGTCACAGCTAGTAAGTAAGCATCTGAGGTTGGATTCAAACTCAAGAAGATGAATCTTCCTATTATGAAACCCATGGTTCTGTCCCCTTTGCCACCAAGTTGCTAATTCAGGATAAATAGGAAATAATTAAAGGGAAACAGCACCAGAATTAAGAAGGTTGGGAAAGGAGCAGGTAGATAGTGCAATGGAAAGAGCATTGACCCTGGAGTCAGGAGGACCTGAGCTCAAATATGACTTTATACATTTACTTAATACTTAGCTGTGTGACCTTGGGCATTGTTGCTTTGCAAAAGGTAGGATTTTAATTAGAATTTCAAGGAAGTCAGGGAAGCCAGGAGGTGAAGATGAAAAACCTGGAGAGGAAAGATGGACTAAGAGTAGAGTAAGTTAGGATATCAGTTTTCATAAAGATCCCAGGACCTCTATGCACACTTAAAAAAATTAATTTGTTTATTTTTTTAGCATTCATTTTTTAAAAATGTTGTTTCAAGCCATTCTCCAATTGACAAATGGGCAAAGAATATGTAAAGGTTATTTACAGATGAGGAAAGCAAAGCAATCCATAATCATATGCAAAATAGTTCTAAATCACTACTTATTAGAGAAATGCAAATTAAAGCATCTCTGAGGTACTACCTCACACTTCCCAGACTGACCAATATGAACAGAAAGGACAATGATCAATATTGGAAGGGATTTGGGAAATCTGGGACACTAATACATTGTTGGTGGAGTTGTGAACTCATCTAACCTTTCTGGAGAACAGTTTGGAATTACACCTAAAGGGCAACAAAAATGTGCATACTCTTTGACCCAGCAATACCACTACTGGGTCTGTACCCTGAAGAGATTATGAAAAAAGGGTAAAAACATCACTTGTACAAAAATATTCATAGCAGCCCTGTTTGTGGTGGCAAAGAATTGGAAATTGAATGAATGTCCATCAATTGGGGAATGGTTTAATAAACTGTGGTATATGTATGTGATGGAACACTATAATTCTATTAGAAACCAAGAGGGATGGGAATTCAGGGAGGCCTGGAAGGATTTGCATGAACTGGTGCTGAGAGAGGTGAGCAGAACCAGAAAAACATTGTACACCCTAACAGCAACATGGGGGTGATGATCAACCTTGAGGGACTCACTCATTCCAGCAGTGCAACAATCAGGGACAATTTTGAGATATCCACAGTAGAGAATACCATCTGTATCCAGAGAAAGAATTGTGGAGTTTGAACAAAGACCAAGGACTATTACCTTTAATTTAGAAAAAAAAACAAAAACCTAATATCTTATTATGTGATCTTGCTATCTCTTATACTTTATTTTTCTTCTTTAAGGATATGATTTCTCTCTCATCACATTCAACTTAGATCAATGTATACCATGTAAACAATGTAAAGACTAACAGACTGCCTTCTGTGGGGTGGGGGGGGGGTGGGGGGAGAGAAGCAAGATTAGGAAAAAAATTGTAAACTTCAAAATAAATAAATAAATATTTTTTTTAAATTGTGTTTCAAATTCAGTCTCCTCTTCAGCCCCTCTTTATATCTATTTTGGTCAGTATGACTATGACAAAGGTAAACCAAGGTACATTTTCTCTAAGTAAGATAACTGTTTATTAATAATAATGTGGACAACTGTAACAAAGTGGGTCACTGTCCTCAGTAAATCCAGAGACCACACTGAGAAAGGAAAAGCCCTCTTACCTGAGATGCTGGAAAACTGGAGCTCTGACTGATTGGGGAGGGGGTCATCCTAACTGGTTACTTTTTATAGACAACAATACAGAAGTTTCCATAGTTTTGCAAGCAAATTTCCCAGGGCTTAGATCAAAGGGTACCAAAATGATGACTTCCAACCATACCTTTAAGCCAATTTGGCCTTGGAGAGATCACATTTTTTTTAGCTTCACTGAGAAATGGGGCTTGATAAAATGGGGAATAAGTTCAATTACAGAGTAGAATCAATTATAAATGATACAGCATAATTCCTCAATGTGAAGTCATGCACAACATGTTTCCATATTAGCCATGTTGAAAAAAATTAAGGAAAGTAAAAAAGTATGCTTTAATCTGCAGAGTTCATCAGTTTTCTCTATGGAGGTCAATAAAATTTTTCATTATGAGTCTTTTGGAATTGTCTTGGACTATAGTATTGATCAGAGTAGTTAAGTCTTACATAGTAGATCACCATTACAACATTGCTGTTACTGTGCATAATGTTGTCCTGGTTTATCATTTCACTTTGTATCACTTCATATCACTTTCCAGGTTTTTCTGAAAACATACTGTTTGTCATTTATTATAGCAAAATAGTATTCCATCACAGTCCTTTGGGCATAGTTCCAATTTGTTCTCTAGAATTGTTGAACAATTCACAACTCTACCAACAATCCATCAGTATCCCTATTTTTCCACATCCCCTCCAGCATTTGTCATTTTCCTTTTCTATCTTGTTAGCTTAACTGATAGGTGTGAAGTTAGACCAAGGAGTTATTTTAATTTGCATTTCCCTAATCAAGAGTGATTTAGAGCATTTTTTATGTGACTATTAATAGCTTTGATTCCTTCTGCTAAAAGCTTCCTGTTCATAGCCTTTGATCATTTATCAATTGAGGAATGTTCTTATATTCATAAATTTGGCTCAGACCTCTACATATTTGAGAAATGAGGCTATTATCAGAGAAATTTGCTATAAAAAATTTCCCCCCTCAATTTTCTGATTTCCCTTTAATTTTGGTTGCATTGGTTTTATTTGTGCAAAACATTTGAATTTCATGTGATCAAAATTATCCATGTTACTTCCCATGATTCTCTTGTTTGGTCACAAATTCTTCCTTTATTCATAGATCTGACAGGTAAAATTTTTCCATGGTCCCCTAATTTACTTATGATAGCACCCTTTATATTTAAATTACATATCCATTTTGAAATATTTTGGTAAATGGTGTAAGATTTTGGTCTATGTCTAATTTGTGAGTTTTTGCCCCCAAAGTCTGGATCTTTGGGTTTACCAACCATTAGATGACAATGGGCATTTGCTTTTGGTAGATATAGTCTATTCCACTGTTCAAGCAATCTGTTTCTTAGGGCTAGAATGAGTTGATGTTTACCATTTTGTAATACAGTTTAAGATATGTTACAGCTAGACAATCTTCCTTCACATTCTTTTTTTTCTTTTTTTAGGTTTTTGAAAGGCAAATGGGGTTAAGTGGCTTGCCCCAGAACACATAGCTAGGTAATTATCAAGTGTCTGAGGCTGAATTTGAACTCAGGTACTCCTGACTCCAGGGCTGAAGCCCTATCCACTGCACCACCTAGCTGCCCACATTTTTAGGTTTTTGCAAGGCAAAGGGAGTTAAGTGGCTTGCCCAAGGCCACACAGCTAGGTAGTTTACATTCTTTTTCATAGATTCCCTTGACCTTTTGTTTTTCCATATGAATTTTGTTATTATTTCTAGATTTATAAAATAATTCTTTGATAGTTTGGTATGACAATGAATAAGTATTTAACTTTTTTTAAGTTTTTGCAAGGCAATGGAGTTAAGTGACTTACCCAAAGTCACACAGCTAGGCAATTATTAAGTGTCTGAGACCAGATTTGAACTCAGGTACGCCTGACTCCAGGGCTGGTGCTCTATTCACTGTGCCACCTAGTTGTCCCCAAGCCATGATTTTCAACATATTCAAACTGAAAATTTAACAATATGCTCTTATGACTCAGTATGGCCTGGATTTAAAATATTTAATTTTACCTCTTAATATTTGCTAAATTGATAAAATTTTAAAATGTTTGTTAATTTGTTAAAACCACAACAAACCCACTACATAGTAATATAAATAATATTTTTATTCAAAAGCTCTATTTTTCAAAACTAAAAAAAGTTTAGTGAAAAAAGTGTCATTGTTTTACATATCTTTGCAAATCTCTTTAATGAACCATCTGGATTCTCCTATCTGGTTCTACATTTGGTGGTCTCTTGGTCTCTTTTGATATGTTGCTTTAGTTGAAGTACATAAAAACATTCAGCCTCACATAAATATGTAGTTGGAAAAGGGTGGAGTATTTTAGTAGGTATATAATGTATGATGTATAAGTATGTATATAATATGTATAATATAATATTTGAGTAGGTATATAATGAATAATGTATTATGAAAATTGATTTAACCACACAGACTCATTGAAAAGGCTTTAGGGATCTCCAGGCACAACTAGGAGGTGCAATAGATAAAATGTAGGTACTGCAGTCAGGAAGGCTCCTCTTCCCAAGTTCAACTTCTGCCTCAGACACTTACTAGCTATGTGACTCTGGAAAGTCATTTAATCTCTCTCTGCCTTGGTTCCTTCATCTGTAAAACTGGGGCAAAAATAGTATCTACCTCAAAGGGTTATCATAAGAACCAAATATTTTGATATAGCTTTTGGTTATTAGCTCTAACCACTTTGGGAACCCCATCCAAAAATACTAAGGATCGGACCCCCTTTCATTCCCTTAAATTTCCTGTAATGCTGCCTGATATCTTACAAATAAATCTGGGGACAAGAACTGAAGGATTAGGTGAAGGAAGGCTTTTGGTATTGTCCTTAGAATCTTTGTTCACCTTCTGGTCTTTATTGTAAATATCTGCCAGCAACATTCTGGTCAACTCAAAAGTTCAGATCTTGCTGCATGTATTTATATTCATGGCACCGAAGAGATTGATACATCTTCTTAAATGATTGCCTAGGATATGGACAAGGAGAGGGGCTAAAAATTGGGTGAGTAGTAATTCTCATGAATAAATGGAAAATATGAATTATATTTATTTAGACACAGATATAGAATGCCAGGCCTGCAAGGGATACTCTAACCCAGTTCTCAAAGTCAGATCCTCTAATCTCTTGTTCTTATTCAGTCATGTCCAACTTTTTGTGACCCCATTTGGGTTTTTCTTGGTAGAGATACTAGAGTGGTTTGCCAGATCATTGTATAGAGGAGGAAACTGAGGCACAGAGCAACTTGCTTGCCCAGGCTCACATAACTAGTAAGAGTCTGAAAGAAAGATTTGAACTCAGACCTTTTTGACTTCAAGTCTTATCTTCAGACCAATGTGTCAACCAGTTGTAGGGTAAGAATCAACAATCTGACAAGAGTTAAAATAATCTTTAATCAGATAATTGATTGGATCTAAGGAAAGGATCAGTCAGAATAACAGTCTTAATCCTGGCTAGAGGGCTTCAGCTGGATATCTAACTCAGTAAAGTTCTCACTGTAAGACTGATGCCGGACTCTGGGCTTGGAGGAACAGCCAAAGTAACTGATTATTTTCTAGTACAACTTTAACACAAACACATTCTCCCTTCAATGAAAACAAAATTCAAAACAACCAACAAAAGGGACAACAACTGAGTAAATTTGCTCCAACAATGCATGCTGTGAGTGCAGTGATTATTTAATATACCATTGCAAATGAGATCCATTGAGATGTCTTCCCAGGTTGTGTGACTGACAGCAGCCAGAGGGACAGAGCACAAGCAGCTAAAGAGACTTATTCCACTCCCTCCTCACTGTCCATCAGTGACACATAAATCAACATGGGTTACTTTTGAATGTGAAATATTCTGGAAGTTCACAGGATCATAAATTTAATTGTAAAGAGAAATTTGAGGCCAATAAAGTACAGCTTCCTTTATTTTACAGATAAGGAAACTGATGAATAGAGAACTAAAGTGACTTTGCCAGGGTCACAGCAAGTTGGAAAGTATCTTTGATTTTTTTTAGCAAGGCAAATGGGGTTAAGTGACTTGCCCAAGGTCACACAGCTAGGTAATTAAGTGTCTGAGGCTGGATTTGAACCCAGGTATTCCTGACTCCAGGGCCAGTGCTCTATCCACTGCGCCACCTAGTTGCCCCCCACTATGCCACCTAGACACCCGGTATCTTTGTTTTTTAACCCAGATCTTTCTAAGACCAAGTTCAATATTCTAGCCATACCCCACACTGCCTTCTTAAACAATCTTTGAATAGAAGTAAAAAGTGGCAAAATATGTTTTTAAATCATTAATTTAGTACAATATATTTTGAAATGCCCATTTTGTTTATATGTTATCTTAAAAACTGTACTAAATTTTAATTTTTATTTGGACAAAATAGAAGTTAATATTATTTGTATAGATTATCTTATGAAAAATGTAGGTTGGCATTCTAATTTTTTTCTAAAAAGACAGCATTGCTACATTAAATTTGGAAAGCACTGCCTCAGGCCATGTGAACCAAAAGAATTTCAGTCTTCCCTAGTAAGGGAAAGGTTTACCAGCTGATGTGTTCCAGCAGATGTTAGCAGAGAGCAACAAATGGCCCAAAGGGACTAAAAACCAGTAGATGGTAGCAGAGGGTAGCTCATCAAGAATTCAGCTACGGACCATCAGAAATAGCTAGAAGAGATTACTCAATGTCCAAAGAGAGTAGAGACATAATACTCAACAGAAAGCATCAAAGAGCAGCATAATGACATCATCAGAGTACACAGACACTTCTGTAGTATCAGAGATGTGAGGTGCCCCAACAACAAATTTGACCTGCCCACACATGTTCCTCTATTCCTGACTCTTCATGCATGTACCTGAGCCCCATATGCTCTGTAGATGAGTATGTGTGTAGGTATGTCTTCCTTAGTGAAAGTATGGGAACCTATGAAAGATTGTATCTCTGAGGACATAGGAGGGAGAAATATTATCTTTTCACTTAATTTACTATATTATTTGATTGAATGTCTTTTGATTGAAACTAGTTTATCCTGACAGATTACTTTCCATGGGGGGGGGGGGGGGGGAAGTAAGATTGGGGGGAAAATTGTAAAACTCAAATAATATCTTTAATAAAAATAAATTTAAAAAACTAGTCTATCATATCTGATTAACTTGAAAAAAGCAACCACATCAGTAGGGGCTCAGGAGTTATTTTGGGTGCTAGATCTCAGGTGAGAGGGCTCAGTGTGCTCTATATATATACTGTAGAAGTATCAACAGTCAATTTTCCGAGGGAGAGGCTGGACTAGTAGCCAATGTTGAGTTTAACTGAAAAATGGTATAGTATAAGTTTTACCCTGTAAAGAACATTCATTCTAGGTTCTAGTACCACTTATGCCACTAGCTAGCTGTTTTACCTTGGTCATGTCACTTCATCCTTATAAACCTCAATTTACCTATCTGTAAAATCAGGATTTATGATACCCGTCCTGCCTACTTCATAAGACTGTTGGGAGAATCAAAGGACAAAATGGGTATGAAAAGGCTTTGAGAAATAAAAACTGCTGTACAAATATAGGATAGCATTAAGTGGATTTGTGGCTAAATTCTAGTAAGCCAGAGGAGGCTTCCCAGAGGAAATGAGCTTTGAGCTGTTTCTTAAAAGACAGGGAGGATGAAGGGAAGTGAATGGAATGGGAGGCTGCTTTACTCAACCAGTGACTGCTACCTGAAATCTTCCTTTGACTTTAAAACTATGTCAGGGGCCCAATGGATAGAACACCAGCCCCGGAGTCAGGAGGACCGGAGTTCAAAAACGATCTCAGACAATGATTACCTAGCTGTGTGGGCTTGGGCAAGTCACTTAACCCCACTGCTTTGCCAAAAAAAAAAAAAAACCTTTGTCAGGTTCAAGTACAAATTATTCTAATGTTCCTCTTCAGCTATTTACACCCTAGTCTAAATGAGTTTATAAGATTTTTTTCCCCTGAGAGCAAGAGTTGATTGGAGAAGGGGGAGTGGAAGGGAGATAAGGGAGTATTATTAGAGGAGATTATTAGATGGAGCACCTGCCTAGAATCAGGAAGATGCATCTTCTAAATTCAAATTTGGCCTCAGACACTTGTTAGCTATGTGAACCTGGACAAATCACTTTATGTTGCTTGCCTCAGTTTCCTTATCTGTAAAATGAGCTGTAGAATGAAAGGGAAAATAACTCCACTATCTTTGCCAAGAAAACCCCAAATGGGGTCACAAAGAGTCAGATATAAGTGAACAACAAAAACATCAGGAAAGAGAGGCATTCCTTCTATGAGGAGGAAATCAAGAATATCTTTAATTTTCCAATTCTGGCCTGATCCCAGGCCTTTGACTTCCTTTTCTTCTCTTCTTCCCCTCCACTTTCAATCTCAATTCCCATGCTTCACTTCCATTCACAACACCCTCATCCTCTCCCTCCCATCCAACCTCCTTCTCCCTCCAGCAACCTGTTCTGTAAAGTCTGTTACCTAGGATGAAAAGCTCCCCTGCTCCTCCTGCTGCCTGGAGGCTGAATGTCTCCCACCCTCTCCCAAACATCCCGAGAGGATTTGAGGATTTCTGCCCATTCAGTCAAAAAGCTGTTCCCCAGAGAACTGTATCCAATCCAAAAGGGAGCTTAAAGCTTTGCCTCTTTAAATGGGAAATGATTGAGTCTTAATCTTACAGAGTAAAATTCAACTGCTTTCTATTAATAGTCGATAATCTTTTCCACTCCCCAACTCCCTTTTCCTCTTCCTCTGCTCATGTACATCACTTTCGAGAGATGACTTCCCCCTATCTTCCAGGCTTCTACTGATGCTCTCTCTCCCCTGAAATTAAAACCCAAAGAATATACTCCTTGGATCAGTATTGATGTTAACTTCTCCAGAAGACAGAGATAGAATGAAACACACTAAGAACAACAATTTTAAAAGACTTATGATGGAAAATACCATCGATATCCAGAAAAGGAACTGTGGAATTAAAATGAAGACCAGAGCTTATTATCTTCAATTTTTAAAAGTTGTCTTATGTATTATGTCATTTTTTTCTCCAATATTTTCTTTCTTGCATTTGGATTTGATTCTTTTCTCTCAACGTGATCAGTATGGATCTAAAAAACAAAAAGGAAAAGAAAAGAAATGGGGGCAAAATAAGATAGAATTCTGCTGAGCTCCACTTCCTAGCCTCACCCCATGATGACATCAGAGGAATTTACCAGTCCTCCAAAGCTCTAGCTCCTAAGAATTCCATGTCCAACTTCTCTCTGGAATCTTAGTCCCTAAGGAAACTCCATCTAAATGATTTGCATCCTTATTCTCCCTCCACCTCAGCCCGGATGCCCTTCTTATTCTATGTACTTTTTTCTTTTTATCATTTATTTAACAAACATCAACAAATACAGACATTGAGATAGTGAGAGAGAGAGAGAGAAAGAGACAGAAACAGAGGTAGAGACATAGACAAAGGAAAGGGGGAGAGAGAGAGAGAGAGAGAGAGAGAGAGAGAGAGAGAGAGAGAGAGAGAGAGAAAGAGAGAAGAAGGGAGCTTGTATAAGAAACTGGCTAATTCACAATTAATAAATATTAAGTATTTATTATATGCCAGCACTGCATAAATAAGGGTTAGAGATACAAAGTAAAAATATGCTCTTCCCCATGAAGCTCACATTCTAATGAGGGGAAAAATTCATCAGTTAGCCACTGACATACCAGATGTATGGAATGAAAATGGGAAGTTGCCTCAGGGGAAGGCTCTAGAGGAGGTAGAGACCGGAGAAGGCCTCTAGCAGAAGGTGGTATTTGAACTGAGTCATGAAGAAAGTCAGGGAAGCTATGGTTTAGAGACAGATCTGACTGGCCCTGTCCCAGGCCCTCTTTTCTTTCAGTGACATCACCAGCTCACCTCTCTTTTACTGTGAGAGAATCTTGTCTTAAGGTTGATGGCTGCTGATCAGAATGGTGGTTACTGTAGGTTGGGTGGTTATGGCAATTTCTTAAAATAAGACCACAATGGAGTCAGTTGTTCAATCGACTCTTCCCTTCACTTGAACACTTAAAGGTCATTGTAAGGTTAATAACTGGCCTAATTTCAATATTGTTGTTTCTCAGGGAATAGGGAGACCTAGGGAAAGAGAAAGACAAGGGAATAGCCAGTTGGTGGAGCAGTCAGATCATATACAATATTTATTGATTTTTGGAACCTCAAAACAATTACAATAATAACATCAAAGATCATTGGTCACAAATCACCATAGCAGATATAATAATATTGAAAAGTTTGGAACATTGAGGGAATTATCAAAATGTAACATAGGGACAATGTGAGTTGGAAAAAATGTTGCTGTTAGACTTCCTCAATACAGGGTTGTCAGAAATCTTCACTTTGTAAAAAATACAATGCTTGTGAAGCATAATAAAACAAGGTATGCCTGTAATAATTTTACAGGAAAAATTCACAATTTATAATACAATTTCACATATATAACCTCATTTGAGTTTTACAATTCTGTAAATTAGCTATGATAAATATTATTATCCCCATTTTACAGAAAGAGAAATTGTTCTCCATTTTACAGATGGAGAAATGACTTGCCCAAGAAGAAACAGTTAATTAGCAGCAAATTAAGGATCAGATCCCAATTCTCTTGATACCTTAGTCCTGCCTCTTAATTTTTTTCATATCTTGAACTTCAATTCTTCCTGATCATATCACTTTCCTTTAAAAAAAAATCCTGAAGGAGAGCAAGGTGGTAAGAGTGGAAAGAGCACTGACCCAGGAATCAAGAGGACTTGAATTCAAATCCAGTCTCAGATACTTACTAGCTCTGTGACCCTGGGTAAGTTACTTAACTCTGATTGCCTCAGGGAAAAAAATCCTGAAAAATCTTTTTTCCAACCCTTTTGTCACAACCCCAAACTAGTAAGAATAAATTGACTAAGGCAACTGGTTATAATCTACAGAGCCCTCCGTTATAGTAGCCAGGAACCCCAAATCTTCACCAAATCCTTCTATCACCTCAAGATACCATATTAAACTTTTCCTTTCTTTCTCAGTCAAACTAGAAAATGTTGGCCACATTTTAAGCCTTTACTTCCTTTCCCCTTACCCACTCCTCAACCTATAACAATTCAACTCTTAAATTGAAATTGCTCTGGCCAAAATTACCAATAATCTCCATATTGTTAGACCTGATGGCCTTTTCTGAATGTTCATTCTTGATGAGCAGCTAGATGGTTTAGTAGATAGAGTGCTAGGTCTGGAATTTGGCCTCAGACACTTTCTAGTTCTGCAACCCTGGCCAAGTCATTTCACCCTGTTTGCCTCAATTCCCTCAACTTTAAAATGAGCTGGAAAAGGAAATGGCAAACCAATCTAGTATCTTTGCCAAGAAAAATCCCAAAGATGGTCACAAAGAGTTGAAACATGACTGAAAAATAAATAAACAATATTCTTCTTGACACCTCATGCCACATGGGAACATAGTTAATCATCCTCCTCTCCTCAGTTATTTGGGTTTTCACAACACTTCTACCTATTTTGTGTAATTTTTCCCAATTTTCTTTGCTGACTCATCATGCATATCACACAAACCCCCAACCATGGGTGTAACCCAGGGCCCTGTCCCAGGTCCTCTTCTCTCTTTACCTCCTTTCTTTCAGTAATAACACAACCTCCTATGGGTTTATCATCTCCATGATAGTGACTCCAAGAACTAGATATCTTGCCCTATTCTCAATAAGTTCCAGTCCCTCAGTCTATTGAACATTTGAAACTGGTGTCCCAGAGACATCTTCAACTCAAAATGTCCAAAACTAAACTCATTATTCACCCCTTCAAAAAAACAAACAAAACAAACCAACCCTCTTCTCTTCCAAACTTTACTATTTCTACTGTAGTGTAAACACTGCCATTATTTCAGTATCTTACTATATAAACTTTATTATCCTCAACTCTTCTTTCCCTAACCCCATCTGGTGCCATCATTCACTAACCTTATTATTTCTATTTCCACAATATCTGTTCTAACTGAAGCATCTCACTATTCCTGTAGCTACAGCCTCCCTCCAACCCTCATTTCCTCTCATGTACACTAGAGCAATATCGTCTTAATTGGTCATTGGCATAATTGGCCATTGACTCAAGTCTATTCCAATTCATTCAGTTGCCAAAGTGATAAATATAGACTCAATTTGGTTTTCAAAGCTCTTCACAACCTGGCTCAAACCCATCTTTGTACATTATTATAAATTACTCATTATTAATTAGCAGTCCAACCAAATTGAGCTTCTCTTTGTTCAATCCATTTACTGTCTCTGATCTTTTTATTAGCTGTTTCTCATTCCTAGAATGAATTTCCCTCACATTTACTTTATAGAATCCCTTATTTCCTTTAGTATTCTGCCTAAACATCACCTCCTATAACAGTGGTGGGGAATCTTTATTCTACCAAGGACCATTTGGATATTTATAATATCATTGGCCTGCTATATTTGGTCATACATTTAATTAATTCACTGCTAAAAATCTCCCAGATTTATTGAATTTTGAGTCCTGTCTGTGGTTGCCATGGCAGCACAGAACACAGGTCTTCTACCTCTGGCCAGTCAGACTTTCCTTTCCCTTCCATAAGAAGACTTTCCTGATCTACCCAAACTGCTTTGTATTTAATCTGTGCCTGCTTCTAGATTCAGGGTGATTTTTGGGCAAGTCACTTAACTTCTATGCTTCAGTTTCCTCCACTGTAAAATGAAGAAAAATAATAGTATCTACCTCCCAAGATGGTTGTGAGGATCAAATAAAATAATTTGTAAAGGGTTTTGCTCTGTACCTCTGTACCTAGAATTATTCTAGATATACTGAGATACTGTTATTATCATCATCATTAGTATAAATATGTTGTCTCATCCAAGAGCAGGGAACTAATGCATTTATCTCTTTATACAGTGTCTAACAAAATGTCTAGTTCACAAAGAAACTTAAGAAAAATGTGTAATTGATTATTTGATTGACTAAGTTAACCTAAACTCCTAGAATGACCTCCACCAGGGTAATCCTTTACTATTGATATCCCAAGCTCACTCTACCTGGGGCTAAGCATTTATTCTTAATTAGATATTGGGGACCATTTAGGGTAAAAAAGAACCAGAAGAAACGTGATATAGTGAAAGAGTGATTAACTTAAAGTCAAAAGACCTAAGTTCACATCCCAGCTCTGAAACTTTCTAGCTGGGTCACCATAGGCAAATCACTTCTGGCTGAGTCACAGTTTCCACATTCATAAAAATAGTATTAATACTAATATGGTATAGCTGTGGGGTAAAACCAGACCAAATAAAACTTTTACAGAATAAAGGAAAAAAAAGAATGTTACTAGTTGATAATCTATATAGCATTTCAAAGTTTTTAAAATACTTTACATACATTAGTTATTTTAGTCCCACAAAAACTCTATGACAGGGGCAGCTAGGTGGTATAGTGGATAAAGCACTGGCCTTGGAGTCAGGAGTACCTGGGTTCAAATCTGGTCTCAGACACTTAATAATTACCTAGCTGTGTCGCCTTGGGCAAGCCCCTAAACCCCATTTATCTTGCAAAAACCTAAAAACAAACAAATAAAAAACTCTATGACATAGATACGACATTATTATTCCCATTTTATAGAAGAGAAAGCTGAGACTGAGAGAAATTAAGATGCCAGGTTCACACAGCCAGTATCATAGGTGATTTTTGAACCTATCTTCTTGAAACCAATCTAGTACTCAGAACTTGTTCAAGTTTAGTTTCTAAGCAAGTCTATTGTGATGCAATGGAAAGAGTACTGAGTTTGAGATCAAAGTACTTTCTGTTGTTGTTAAGTTGTTTTCTGTCATGTGTCACTCTTCATGACCTTGTTTGTGTTTTTCTTGGGAAAGATACTGGAATGATTTGCCATTTCCTTCTCCAGCTCATTTTTCAGATGAGGAAACTGAGGCAAACAGGGTTAAGTGACTTACCCAGGTTTACACAGCTAGTAAATGTCTGGGGTCAAATTTGAACTCAAATTCCTGACTCCAAGCCTGACATTCTGTCCACTGCATAACCTAACTACCTGTGTGACCCCCCAGGCAAATCATTTAACCTTTCTGGCTTCTAATTTCCCCTAAGTCTATGATTCTATAAAATTAATACCATCCTAGACTTTATTCTGTTGATGAGCTATCTGTCTTCCTAGATTAAAAATTTATCCTCAGTGTGACTCTCCTCCCTTCTCCTTCCATCCAGGAATTACAATTTCCCCCTTCCTTTTATCTTTCCTGAATAAGACGACAGGATGTTAAATGACCTCTTTCTTCATGGCTATGAATTCCAGCTCAATGGCCTGCCACCCATCCTGGTCAGGGTGGTAACCTAAATATGATCACAATTCTATAAACAAAGGCTTGGAACTCCCATTCCTTGCATAATGTGGACTGGGAATCAGGTTCCATTTATTATTTAATTGAATGCTGAGTATTTCAACATCTTGATAATATTAGTAATCAAATAATTGGTAGTTTATCTCTATTTTATAACATATTCTCAACTTAAAAACTTTTCTACTTAACTGTCAATCAGCAAACCTTTATTAAATATTTATTCTGTGCTGGTCATTGTGCTAGATGCTGAGGTACAATTATAATGATTGAAGCAATTTCTAATGAAAAGCAGCATGGAAGATAGAGAGGGATATATGTATGTACCTATAGAATAAATGTAATAGGAATAAATGAAAAAATAGTTAAAAGGTAGTTTGGAAGGGGAGGTAGCAAGATGACTCAGGGGTAAGAGGTCTGGGCCTGGCATTAGGAAGAACTGAGTTCAAATTTATCATTAGATGCTTGATAGCTCTATGACCTTTGCATGGGCAAGCCACTTAACCTCTGTTTACCCAATCCACTAAAGAAGAAGATGGCAAACTACTCCAGTATATTTACCAAGAAAACCTTGCTTGGGGTCATGAATAATCAGACCCAACTGAACTATTAAACAACAGTTTGAAAGGGTAAGCACTACCAGTTGAGGTAACCAAAGTCTTCATGTTGAAAGTGGTATTTAATATGCAGCTTAAAGGGATAGAAGATTCTATCAGGTGGAGAAGGAGTGTATTCTAGGTATGGGAAACCACCAGGAAAAAAGGCACAGTGGCAGGAGGTAGAAAATCATGTATAAAGAATAGAAAGAAGGCTAATTTGGCTTGATGGAAGAATACATCAGGGGGAGTAATGTTTAATGAGGCTAGAAAGATAGTCTGGGGCCAGGTTGTGAAGGGCTTTAAAAGTTAAACAGAGTTTATATTTTATCTTAGAGGCAACTGGGAACTGCTAGAGTTGATTGAGTAGGGGAATCATAAAGTCAGGTCGCCATTTAAGGAAAATTACTTTGACAGCCAATGTATAGCATGGACTAGAGTGGAGAGATTGCTGATGTAGGGCAACTAATTAAGTAGCTGTTGCAATAATCCAGATGAGAGGTGATGAGGGCCTGAACTGAAGCAGCGACAATATGAGTAGTAGAGAAGGGTTAGGATTTAAGAGATGTTATGGAGGTAGAAATGGTAAGATTTTATAACTGATTGGACAGAGAGGGTGAAGATATGAGTATAACACCAAGATTATGAATCTGGGAGACTAAAAGGATAGTGAAAACTTTAACAAAAATTGGGAGTTTAGAAGAGAGCACAGTTGTCTTTGGGAGGGGAAGTTCTAAATTCATTTTTGGACACATTTAGTTTGAGATGTCTCTAGAATATCTAATTTGATGACTAACAGATTTTGCTATCTTATATTTAATATAATCTATATAATCATGTCTTACATGATTGTATGTATATAACCTATATCATCTTAGGAGGGGAAAGGAAAAGGAGGGAGGAAAGGAGAAAATTTGGAACTCAAAAGTTTATATAAGCAAATGAATCTTAAAACAAAATAAAAAAGAATTTCTAGTTTAAAATGTCCAGTTGGCAATTGGAGATGTCGAAATTAAGCTCAAGGAAGAGATTAAGGATAAATATATACATACATACATAGAGATGTATGTCCACATGTATCTGTATAATTAAACTCTTGAGAGCTCATGAAGTTATCAAGAGAGATTATAGATAGATGAAGGCCCAGAAGAAGCATAGATGATAAGACAACAATGAAAATGGAGAAGAAGCAGTCAGAGAAGAGAGAGAGCAGCAGCATGAAAGCCAAAAGAGGAGAAAGGATATAGGAAGAAAGGGTGGCCAGCAGTGCCAAATACAGCAGGTAGAAAGGAAAGGTTAAGGATTGAAAAAAGACCACGATATTGGCAATTACAAGATCATAGTGACTTTGAAAAGAGCATTTTCAGTTGAGTGATGAAGTTTAAAGCTATATTGACATGAAGAGATTAGAGGGACCTTAGAGAGTACCTGGTCCAATTTGTTCATTTTTCAGATGAAGAAATGAAGTACCAAAGAAGACAGGTCACTAAGTGTTAAATAGGCTTTACCTTGGGAGAAAAAGGATTCAAATTCAGGTCCTCTGACTCCAAATCTAGAGTCATCATTGTCTTTATAAAAAGAGTTCTTGACCATTCCCCAATTGATAAATGGTCAAAGGATTTGAACAGGCAGTTTTCAGATAAAAAAATCAAAGCTATCACAATTAAATAAAGAAATATTTCTAAATCATTTTTATTAGTGAAATGCAATTAAAATGATTCCAAGGTAATACCACACACTTATTAGATTGGCTAAGTCAGAAAAGGAAAAATGATAAATTTTAGAGAGGATATAGAAAATTGGGACACTGATACATTGTTGGTGAATATATGAACTGATCCAGACATTCTGGAGAGCAATTTAAATCAATGCTCAAAGGATGATCAAACTGTGCCTATACTTTGACCTGCAGTGCCAGTACTAGGACTGTATCCCAAAGAGACCATAAAAAAGGAAAAAACCATACTACATGCATAAAAATATTTACAGAAGCTCTTTTTATGGTGGCAAGAATTTGAAAATTGAGAGGATTATCCATTAATTGAGGAATGGCTGAATAAGATGTGGTATAAGAATGTAATGGTGCTATTAAAAATAATGAGCAAGTAGAATGCAGAAAAAAAACTAAGACTTACATGGACTGATGCTAATTGAAATGAGCAGAACCAGGAAAACATTTTATAAAAAACATTTTGGGGGCGGCTAGGTGGCGCAGTGGATAAAGCACCGACCCTGGAGTCAGGAGTACCTGGGTTCAAATCTGGTCTCAGACACTTAATAATTACCTAGCCATGTGGCCTTGGGCAAGCCACTTAACCCCATTGCCTTGCAAAAAAAAAAAAATTGGGGGGGGGGGGTTAATCAACCAAGAATGATGAAATATTCAAGGCAATTCCAAGGGACTTATGTTAGAAAATGGTATCCTCATTCAAAGAAAGAACAGATAGAATTTGCAGATCAAAACATACTATTTTAACTTTCTTTATATTTTTGTGAGTTTTTTCACTTTTAGGCTATTCTTTCACAAGACTATTATGGAAATATATTTTACATGATCATACATATATAACCTATATCAAATTGCTTACCATTTTAGGAAGAGAGAAGGGGAAGAGAGACAGGGAGAAAAATTTGGAACATAAAAACTCTGTAAAAATGAATTTTAAAAATTGTCTCTACATGGAAAAAATAAAATACCATAATCACATTAAAAAGAGTACTTGAATATTTTTTAAAGCAACACTTCCCTCTCCTTCCTCCCAATTTAACAGGAATCATGATTTGGATAGGCTGATAGTCATGAATGAAAGCTGTAGCTGTTGGTTAAATAAATAATTAGAAACAAGAACAACAAAAATCTATTTAATTCTATGCAAATTAAGGAATGTTCTCAACTGAATTTGACTCATGCCAGCCCCCTGGTAGTTTAGTTCAATACTGGAACAAAATGAGACATTTATAGATCATTCAATAATTAACAAAAGACATTTATTTAGTCATAGCAGGAAAAGGATATTTATCAAGGATTGGCACTGAGGACATTTCAAGCTAATTCTGTTGAAGGAAGAAATTGTTTGCATTACCAATTGTAATCTATGGCCAAATATCAGAAAGCAAGTCTTTTGTACCTCATGACCCTTTTGTATCCAGGTAATGAGAAAGTGCCAACAACAGTCTGAACCTTTTGTCCAATGAACCTTCCAAATCTTAAGAATCTCAATACCTTTTTTTAAAGTTTAAAAAAAATTTACTTAAGTGACTTGCCCAAGATCGCACAGCTAGGTAATTATTAAGTGTCTGAGGTCACATTTGAACTCAGGTCCTCCTGATTCCAGGGCTGGTGCTCTATCCACTGTGCCATCTAGCTGCCCCATCTCAATACCTTTTAAGGAAAAACTAGCCTAACTTGCTTGGGGGTGGGAGGATAGGGGGGAAGAGGGATAGGGAAAGGTTAGGATATTGATCCTAGAACAATGGATTAGCCAATTCTTCTTCCCTAATATGTTATTTTTCCTGTTCCTCACTCCCTTATCCATTTCTGGGTCTTTGCCCAGGTTGTCTACCCGCCATACCTGGACTGTACTCTCTCCTCATCTCCAACTCTTAGAGGCTCTCTTTACCTTCAAAGCTCAACTCAAGCATCTCTTTCTTTCTTTCTTTCTTTCTCTTTCTTTCTTTTCCCTTTCTTTCTGTCTTTCTTTTTTTTCCTTCAATTTTTGCAAGGCAATGGGGTTAAGTGGCTTGCCCAAGGCCACACAGCTAGGTAATTATTAAGTGTCTGAGGTCAGATTTGAATTCAGGTCTCCCTGACTCCAGGGCCAGTGCTTTAACTGCATCACTTTCAATATGAAGTCTTTTCCTATCCTCCTTCACTTAGTTGTTAGTGCCTTCTCTCTCTCTCTCTCTTCAAATTACATAATGTACATATATACAAGTATATGTATACACATACATATATATTTATATAAAGTACATATATATGTACATATTGTCCTCTCTGATAGGGGAGTTGTCTTAAAGACGAACATTCTCATTTTTGTCTACGTCTATGTCTTATTGTTCAGTCATTTCAATTGTACTTGACCCTCAGTAGGTACTCACCACATTTGACTGATCAGATTGACAAATGACATTGTACTGTGATTTTGCTTATATTCTAATATTTGGGAATTCTGCTGGGAACAGAATTTTTCCACAAAAAGAAACATAAAGCAAAAAAACAAGTTGTGCCCCATTATGATGAAATTCAAGAGGAGTAGTATTCTGGCTCTTTTACTGTAATAAATCCTGAGGGAAGTGGGGAAGCCCCCAGGGTCTCTGGTGAATGTCCCAGTTTGGTCTTTGTCCAGTGATAATAATCCATTTTCTTTGATTTACTCTGTGTAAATGGCAATGCTCTGGCCAAGCTGTGAGTAGGGGGTGGGGGGAGGGGGGAAGGAAAAGGATCTCATAAAAGCTTTGAGAGATTTATAAATAGAGTTAAAAATGACAGGATTGTTTTCCCACAGTTTGGTTCCGTAAATTTAGGTGGGGGTAGCAGGAAGGAGACTTGCCCTCAGCATGAAAATCTCCAGTCATGCCTCAGTCACCACCTGCTTACATATCCCTCTGCTGCCTAGATGATGACTGTTAAGTCATATGCCTGTTCCTTCCCCTCCCTCCTCAGTTTTCTCCTCCAGGCTTTAACATCAACCACCATCAATGATAGACTGTAAGGTGCCTGTCTTGGGCTCTGACCCTGAGAGAACCCAGGCTTCCTCAGGCAATTATCTTATCCAGAGCAGCACCTACAGAAACAAGAGCCAGGCCCCTGGAGTCCTGGGACAGCTGAGCCCTGGATAGATGTGACAGAAGGATCACAGGATTGTAAATTTAGAGATGGAAGGACCCCAGAGGTTTCTTGTTCTTTTACTTAGTTTACAGATGAGGAACTGAAACCCAGAGATGCTAAATGATTCACCTCATAGGATCATAGAGGAAGATAGAGCTGGAAATGACCTCAGAGGCCGGCTAATCCAACTCTTTCATTTTGTAGATGAAGGATCTGAGGTGAACAGAATTTAAATGACTTGCCCCAAATCCCACAGATAAGTAACAGAAGTGAAATTTGAATCCATGTCCTCTGTCTCCGATTCTTTCTTTGGAGAGATGTTCCATTGAGTTATTTCCTCCAAATATGGAAATCTCCTACCTTTGTATGGGGGATTTGGTAATAAAGCAACTTGAAAGTCAGAAGGCCAATAGCAGTATTCTAGAAGGGATGAGGTTGATTCCTGGTAACTGGAATTGAGAGAAGTCAAAGGAAGATCAGGCTGAAAAAGGAGTGGAAAAACCTATTTGGAATCATCAAATGGTAAACTCACAAGAAAAGAGATAGTCCTCTCTGATGACTTCATTAGATCATGGCTTGTAGGCCTGGAAAGGGTTCATAGATTAGGGGTTCAAAGAATGTTTTGTGTCATAGACCCCATTGGCAATCTGGTGAAGTCAATGACCCCCTTTTCAGAATGTTTTTAAATACATAAAATTAAATATATAGAAATACAAAATGAAAAGATAATATTGAATGAAAGATATCCAAGTTCACAGACCCCTTTGAATTCTATCCATGGACTCTTTGGGGCAGGAGTTTGGGGATCTGCTATCTTGGACCTGCTGACTTAGACCAGAGAAGCATTATGAAATAGAAGAAAGACTACTGAACTTGAAGTCAGGAAAGCTTAATATTAAACCCCACTTCAGATATTTATTGGGCAAATCATTTGACCTGAGACTCAGTTTCCCCATCTGTGAAATGTAAAAGCTAGACTTGATGACTACTACTGAACTTGAAGTCAGGAAAGCTTAATATTAAACCCCACTTCAGATATTTATTGGGCAAATCATTTGACCAGAGACTCAGTTTCCCCATCTGTGAAATGTAAAAGCTAGACTTGATGACTACTACTAAACTTGAAGTCAGGAAAGCTTAATATTAAACCCCACTTCAGATATTTATTGGGCAAATCATTTGACCTGAGACTCAGTTTCCCCATCTGTGAAATGTAAAAGCTAGACTTGATGACTTCTTCAATAACAGTATCTTCAATAATAGCACTTACTTCTCAGTTCTCTATTTTGAGAGTGGACCCAGACTGCTTACTAAGCTTCTCTCTGTCCAAACTTAGTCTCCATGAACTCTCTGGGACACCTTCTCTTTTCAGCTCCTTTTTTCTCTATTTTCCATCCTTTAGAATATAAGCTTCTTGAGGGCAAGTACTGTCTTTATTTTTGCTTGTCCTCAACTTGGCACAATGGCCAACACATAGGAAATCCTTAAATTTTTGTTACCCATCCCACAACCATCTCCCTCACAGTAGACTAAAGACCTTGGAGATTCTGACCAATTAATATGGGAATGTGAGTGGCCCAAAGCCCTGATCATAATTACTCTTGTCCTGGTCTCTTGAAAGTGTAATGGAGGAATAGCTAGGTAGTAAGGTGGATAGAGGTCTAGAGTCAGGAGCTCCTGAATTCAAATCCAGCCTCAGACACTTACTAGTTGAATGACTCGACTATGGCAAAGTAACTTACCTTTTATTGAAGGAAGGAAGCATGGAAATGGAAATGTGAGTAATGAGTGTTGCACAGTTACAGCTATAAGGTTAAAAATTAATCTTGTTCTTAGGGAAGAAGTGGAGAAGAACAGGGGCATGAGGCTAGGAAGGCATAGGGATAGGAGGTGGGAGTAAACTAAGGTTTCCTAAGAACATTCACAGCTGTGTTGCTTCTGGGATCAAATGTGTATTGAGTCAGAGAGAGAGATTGGAACCTCCCTTGGGGAGAAGGACAATAGGGAAAAGGAAAAATTGAAGATCTGGAAAGATGGGGAGGGTAATGGAAGCAGGGGAGCCAAGACAGGATGGGAGGGAGAGGGAAGGGAAGAGGAGCCTTACCCAAGTCCTAGTACCAAGACTCAGCACTTCCAGCTCTGTAAGGCAGTATTACTTCAGCCCCATTACATCTCTAACTGGAGACAAATACTGTACCATTAATTTAATTTTATTTGCATTTCAGAGTTATTTCAAAGGACTAAATTGAGGAAAAGTTGATTGAGAGTGTTCTGGAGAATGGACTCTGAGCTTTTATGAATTATGGCAAGCAGTTAGCTCACAAAGGACACCTTCAAAGAATACTTGAAAACTAACATTTGTTGGCTTGGGAGCCAGAAGGAGACAAGGTCTTATGGTTAGGCCTCCATGATGCAAATGCTTTGTTTGAGCAGACAGGATTCTTTCTCTTATACCCAGGTCTCTAATGTAATTCTCTCTGTAGCTTTTCAATAATAGATAAATAGATCCAGGACTCCAAGAAAAGTCAGAAACTAGCTAGTCCAACTCCCTCTTCTAACAGGTAAGGAAACTGAGGCTCAGTAGGGGTCAGAGGTGGGATTTGAACCCAGCTCCTCTGATTCTAAAGCTAATGCTCTTAGATGCCCTCTGATAATAATGATGATAGTCAGAGGGCCACCATCAGTCACCTTGACCTATGTTTTGCTACTGGACCCTGATGGCTCTGGAGGAGAGAGTGAAACTGATGACTCTGCATAACCCTGCCTCACTTCAATCCAACTCACAAGACATCAACCCACTGATGTCACTATTGCTCTTCAAGAACAAAGAACGAACAACAATAATTGATATTCAAAAAATGCTTACTTTGAACCAAGCAATTAACAATTATTATTGAGCTCCATGACATTCCTGGGAAAGAAGTGCTCCTATCATCCCCATTTTATAGTCTAGGAAACTGAGTCAGGCAGAGGTGAAGTGACTTGCCCAAGCTTACACTGTTGGTAAGTGTCTGAGACTGGATAATGATAATAATAATAGCTAACATTTATAAAACATTTATTATATTTCAAGCACTGTGCTAAGTGCTTTATAATTATTATCTCATTTGATCCTTTCAACAACCTGGGGAGAAAGATATATTATTAGCTCCATTTCACAGATGAGGAAATTGAGGCCAACTCTAAGCCCAATATGCTATCTACTATACTAACCTAGCAACCTCATGATTAACTCTACCTAATTATTATTAGTTCTCAAATCGTCCTGCACTTATGGAATCATGGAATATTGAGACAGAGTAATAGCAACCATCATTTTTGCAAGGTTATAATGTGTGCAGAATGCTTCATATAAAGACTTTATTTCACTTGATCCTTAGCACAGATTCTGTGAATAGGTACATTAAGCATTAATATCCTCATTTTAGGGCAGCTAGGTGGCACAGTGGATAGGGTGCTGAACCTGGCAACAAGACTCATCTTTTTCAGTTCAAATCCAACCTCAGCCACTCACTGTGTGATCCTGAACAAGGCACTTCACCCTCTTTGCCTCAGTTTCCTTATTTGTAAAATGAGCTGGAGAAGGAATTGGCAAATTACCACAGTATCTTTGCCAAGAGAACCCCAAATGAAGTCACTAAGTCAAACAGAAACAAAAAGAACAACACCACCAACCATCCTCATTTTATAGATGAGATAATTCAGGATCAGAGAAACTAGGGGAATTCCTCAGTCATATAGTTACTGAGTTTTAGAGTTAAGGTTAAAATCTGAATCTTTCCTGCCTCCAAGTACAGTTTTTTCTCCACTACAACTTGGGCCTTGCACATTTCAAAGAAATATATAAAGTGCTGCATTGATTGCCAAGTGTTGGCAATTGGTAACTTGCCAACTGTATTCACATTATGAAACTCTTTTAGCCAAAATAAATGAATGAGTCTGTATCCGTGTATCAATTTGTTGTATTACCTTTCAAACAATGAACAACTGCTCATTTACTATATAACACTTCTTTTTTGGCTCAGGTTGCTTTCCTTAAGCATTGAGGGAGAGAATTACCAGGTTAATTATCCAGCAGAAAGGTTTTATTAGCTGATTGCAATGTTAGAAGCATCTAAGTAGCTGTGGTTCATGGAGGACTGAACTAGAGGCAATAAGATCTGAATTTGAATTCTGCCAAAAATGAAGTCATTTGCCAAGTCATCAGCCTCGTTTTTAAAATGAGGGGATTGGACTCAATGATCTCTAAGATTTCTTCCAGTCAGTGATATCCTGAACCTCCCTGAACCAATGAGCATTTTCATCTTTGAAATCAGCAACTGCAACAGATAAGGGCTCAATTAATTATTTTTGTTGGTTGTCTAGACTTAGGAAAGTGATAGAGAAAATGTTAATAATGCAGATTAATATAGATTTTTCCTTTGAGATTATTAAACATTTCCCTGTACATCTCTGCTTCTAGCTCTAATTCTATGGTTTTCTCTTCTTTATTTTTTTGGGGGGAACATCTCAACTAGTTACCTGATGGCTCTCCACTAATTTCTACTAGCCCATGTCTTGTCAAATACTCTCTGGCTAATTTATAGCATGTTGCTGTTTAGTCATGCTTAGTTCTTCATGATCCCATTTGGGATTTTCTTGGCAGAGATACTGGAGTGCTTTGGCATTTCCTTCTCCAGCTCATTTTACAGATGAAGAACTGGGGCAAATGGGTTACATAGCTAGAAAGTATGTGAGCAGGATTTGAACTCAGGAAAATGAGTCTTCCTGACTCCAGGCCTGACACTCTATTTACTGTGCTGCCACCTAGCTGCTCAATTCACAGAGACAGATTCTTTCTAATAAACTGCAATTTCCTGATGGCCATTAGGGGGATGTTGAGCATGCAAAAGTTTCAGCTGTTTCTCCCTAACCTGGTTGCCACACAGAAAATTAAACTGCTTTAGTTAACCACTTGATGATCAAGTTTTAATTTAATGTAGGAAATGTCATGGAATATTGCTCAAAATATTAAAATGTAAAATTTGCTATTCATATGAAACTCTTAGTCGCTACCCTGCATGAGTCCTTCATTCTCTCAGATCACTTCCCATTGCATTCATAAGGATTGATACTTGAAGGGGCGGCTAGGTGGCGTAGTGGATGAAGCACCTCCCCTGGAGTCAGGAGTACCTGGGTTCAAATCCGGTCTCAGACACTTAATAATCACCTAGCTGTGTGGCCTTGGGCAAGCCACTTAACCCCATTTGCCTTGCAAAAACCTTAAAAAACAAAAAAAAATTGAAAAAAAAAGTTTGATACTTGAGCAAGTTATGATTTCATCATTTTTAATACCATGGAATTAAATACAAAAAAATATGTAAAACCTCTTGATAGGCTCTCTCTCCACCTCAGCCTAGGGTGGTTGAAGGTTTTCAACCTGTGCACACCTGCATTTTTTAGAAAACAGGAATGAAGGAGAATTAATTTTCTCTATCTCTACTAAAAGATTCAAGGAAAAGTATGGAAATGGAAGCTCATGTTCTTTGTCAGTGCTTTGACTATAGCTGAGTCATTGCTGCTAGTTTCTTGACCTTTAGAAGATTAAGTCTCCTTGGTAAAGGAAGGGAAAAGTGAAAAGAATATCAGAGAAAAGTAGAGAAATGGGCAAAAAGGGGTGCCATGTATTGATACTGCAGCTTTTAACCTGTGTCCTTTCTTTGAGATCAATCACTTGTCTTTGAAACTTGGAGCTGACTGGATACTGAGTGAATACAAGTTACCCCTCTTAGCAAAGCATACTCTACTTCACCTTTACATCCCATCCAGGCTGTCTTACAATCTTCTTTTTGTTTTTTGTTTTTGTTGTTGTTGTTGTTTTTGCAAGGCAAATGGGGTTAAGTGGCTTGCCCAAGGCCACACAGCTAGGTGATTATTAAGTGTCTGAGACCGGATTTGAACCCAGGTACTCCTGACTCCAGGGGAGGTGGTGCCACCTAGCCGTCCCTGTCTTATAATCTTCTTGGCAAAACTTACATGAGTACTCTTTCCCCATCTCTAATCTTTACCCTTATTTCTTGCTGCAGAGGGGAGGTTTCAAATCAATTATGCCATTGTTGTTTAGTTGTCTCCAACTCCTCCTAACCATTTTTGGAACTTTCTTGGTAAAGATACTGGAGTGTTTTAGCCATTTCCTTCTCTATTTCATTTTATAGATGAGGAATCAGGCAAACGGGATTAAGAGATTGGCCTAAAGTCACACAGCTAGTAATAGTGTCTGAGGCTGGAATTGAACTCAGTTCTTTCTGACTCTGGTAGAAGCTAGGTGGCACAGTGAATAGAGTGCTGGGCCTGAAATCAGAAAGTCTCATTTTGATGAATTCAAATCAAGCCTCAGATGCTTACTAGTTGTGTGACCCTGGATAAATCATTTAATCCCATTTCCCTCAGTTTCCTTATTTGCAAAAGGAGCTAGAAAAGGAAATGGCAAAACCACTCTAATATCTTTGCCAAGAAAATTCTGAAATAGGATCACAAAGACTTGAATGTGGCTGAAGTGACGAACATCTGACTACTTGCTGTTTCACCCACTTAGAAACCCATGAAGAGACAATAAATATTTAATCTTTAATCTTTTGTGTGAGGAAGTCAGGTGAATTCAGTGGATATTACCTTGATTCTAGAGTGAGGAAAAAATGAGTTCAAATTCTGACTCATATGTTATAATTAATTGCAAAATTCTTGCAAACCTTAAAGGTTAGCTATAAGGCATCCTGTTTCAGACATTAATAAATGTCTGAAATAAATAAAAATTAATTAATTAAAAACAAATAAGTTACATAACACTGGGCAATTCATTTAACCTCTTTGCATCTTAGTTTCTCTATTTGTAAAATGTAGTTAATACTTTCCAGTGTCACAATGAGGATCAAATGGAATAATATATGTAAAATTATTTGTATACCTTAAAACATTATAAAAAAATTAGTTTATGTTATTGTTGCCTTACCTGACATGAATAAAACAAAATAGTTAACACTTATAAACAAACATAAAGTTGGTATAACATCTATCTGCCTGACTTGAAAAAATATATATGTAATACACACATGTGTATATATATATATATATATATATATATATATATATATATATATATATATATATATATCACAATGACAGAATACAGGTCTTCAAAACTCTAGTCTAAAAATATTACCAAAGCAATTACTTTGCTCTTTTGAAAAGTTGCTGCCTCTTGGTATAGTCCAATTTATTCATTTTCTACAGATCATTTACAAAGGATGAAGTTAACTGATTTACTCAAGTTGTATACTGTTAATGACTGCAGTGAAAAGGACTAAGATTATCTCTCTCTTTTTGTGTCTCAATTAATTTTTCCAGTTTCAACATTCATTTTGGGAATGTTTTCTCTTTCCCATCCTTCCCTCACTCTATTTTAAGATTGCTAGTAATCTGATATAGATTATACATGCACACTGAGATTATCTTTCAAGGCTATTTCCTGAGTCTTTTTCTTTATTGACTTTCTACCCTTACTCTTTATTATTCTATAAATTTGAATGCATCCCAGTATTGCCTCTACCCAGATAATAATAATAATATTAATAATATTAATATCAATATCCAGCATTTATATTTCATTTGAAGAAGCTGGGTGGCAAAATGAATAGAGCTCTGGGCCTGGAATCAGGAAGCCCTGAATTCAAATGTGGCCTCAGATATTTACTATCTGTGTGACCCTGGGCAAGTCACTTAATCCTGTTTACCTCAGTTTCTTCATCTGTAAAATGAGTTTGAGAAGGAAAAAGCAAACCACTCCAGTCTCTTTGCCAAGAAAATTTCAAAAGAGGACATCAGATTGAATAACAAAAGATCTCTCACAGCCAGCAAGCCAAAAACAGAATCATTATCTTTTCCCTTAAGTCTGACTTTCCTCTAAGATTCCCTTTTTCTATTTAGAGCACCACCAT
Source organism: Macrotis lagotis (assembly GCF_037893015.1). NCBI lineage: Eukaryota > Metazoa > Chordata > Mammalia > Peramelemorphia > Peramelidae > Macrotis > Macrotis lagotis. The sequence goes on from NC_133662.1 coordinate 11,243,743, forward strand.
CCTTCCAGACATCCAGGTTCTTAAATTTGGTGTCAATCTCCTTTTTTTTAAAACTCTCCTTTCCATAGACATTTAATCTATTGCCAAGTGTTATTGATTCTACCTATAGCTCTAAGCATATAGTGTAGCACACACTAGGAGATTAATGAATGCTTGTTGACTTGTTGAGATACCACAACATATTTGATATCTATTTGTACAAAATTAAGTATTGTAAAGAAAAATAACTTTGAAAGATTTAAGAACTCTAATTATAGTAGTGAGAACTTGTAATTCCAGAAGGCCTATGAATTTTTTAGTCTTTAGTTTTTGAGGAGGCTTGCACTTAAATTTAATTTAGGTGAGGCAGAGTTGCACATTGACTCTCCTTTCCATCAAAGTCCAGTACTAGGACAAAAGTCAGGAAGAGTGGCCTTGCAATGGATGTAGTGGATAAGCTTGGAGTCTTCACTGACCAAGGTCTAAGGTTCACTACAATGCCTGCTTTAGTTGCCTTCCTAACCAAATTGTTCTTATTGACCCATTTTGCCAGGTAAAGTCTTCATATAGTTGAAGTAGATATCCCTTTGACTCACCTATGGATTTGAGTTCTGCTTGTTACCCTCAATTTGGTTTAGCCTGTCTTCCTGAGACCATTTACCAAGGTGTTGCCAATATTGCCCTTGGTACAGTTGGGTGAAGGTGGTCACCAGAGGGTGTTGAGCAGCCCTGAAATAAAGCTTGGCAAGCCCTCCCAGAACAGCTCATACATCCCAGACTTCACTCCTATACATACTGCTTTCCAGGACCCCTGTTTTGTACTATCTTCCTTTATTAGAAGGGAGGCTCCTTGAGAGGACATATTATCTGTCTTTTTGTTGTATTGTATCCCTAGCTCCTAGGACAGTGCCTGCCTAATAGTGAAACTTTATGAATGTTATTGCTTGTCTCACCCTTAAATTTAGGTGACTGAAGATTGATATAAGAAGAATGTGACCTGCCTTCAATATAGTCTTGTGAGTTTGAGAGAATGGGAGATCCTGAGTCATTTAGGGAGAGCTGACTAGAAATAGGAGTTTCTATATTAGAGAAGATAACTACAGACTGCCAGAACACCCAGACCTGGAGAGAATTGTTTAAACAGTGCAGAAATAAAAGATAAAATGTTTAATTAGCAGTCCTATAAACTACCATCTTTATTGTACATATTTTCATATTTGTTTGCTTGTTGCTTTCTTCATTAGATTCCTTCTTTAAATTGTAAGCTCCTTAAGGGCAGGGACTATCCTTTTATCTGACTCATAGTAGGCAATTAATAAAGTACTTTTTGACTGACTGATTTTGTCTTGATGTTTCAAGCAACAAAATTTCAATAGTGTATAGCCTAAGTTATTAGTGCTGTTTCTTTTAAAATTTTCTGTCAATGGGAATTAGTAAGTCTTTTGTGTTTAGCATTTCTTTTTTCCCAAGCCTGATCTCCATTGTACAGTGAATCCCCCTTCCCACAATGGGGGAGGGTAGCCCTGCCTGTTTCTTCATCTGTAAAATGGAGATAAAATAATAGCATTTATCTTCCAGATTGTGGTGAGGATCAAATGAAATAATATTTGTAAAGTGTTTTGCAAGTCTTAAGGCATTACATAAATGCTAGCTATTTTTAGCTATTATTATATTTAATGATGAAAAAACACATTAAATGTTTATATAGCTTTTTGTTGTTCATCTGTGTCCAATCTTTATGACTCCTTTTGGGGAGTCACTGTAGAGAATACTGTAGAAGTCTGTCATTTCCTTCTCTACCTGATTTTAGAGATGAGGACACTGAGGCAAATAGGGTTAACTGATGTACCCAGAGTTATACAACTAGTCATTGTTTGAGGCTATATTTAAACTCAGGTCTTCCTGGTTCCTAGCCCTGAGCTTTATCCTTCATGCCACCCAGCTATTGGAGATGACCTCTAAAGGGTCAACCTTTTCCCAAGGATTTATTCTAACACAAGGCTAAGGAGACTAACCTAGATGCTAGACTGAGAGATAGCCTGGGTTCAGTAGCCATCTCTCACTCTTATCACTCCCCTGGAGTTCAGTTTTCTTTCCTGTAAAACAAGGGCAAACATTCCAATATCATTTCATATTTGGAGGATCAGCAGCATGACAGTTCTGCTTTGAGGAACATTCAGGATCAGAGTTAAATATTTACCAGGGCTCATTTGTTAATATGATTTGAGAGATGACAGTGAAGAGTTGATCAGGTGAGGGAAATGAGGGAAAAGGTCAGAAGGTATAGAAGACAGAAATATATTCAAATATATATGCACATATATGCTTACATTGCATTCATTTAATATCTCACATTCATACTCAAATGCATAAGAAAAATGTAGTCATATTTTATATATAAATATATGTACATCTATATATAATTATATTTTTATTTATCCATATATATGTATATATATATATATATGTATATTTACATAAAACAAACTTCTTGTCAGACTAAAAAGAATGGGACTTTTTTCTTTCCAGTCATTCATTCAAATAAATACAAACCAGATGGGATTGTATATGGTACATGACTGAGCAGCCCACCACATCAGAAAGTCAAAATCATTGATTCCATCATGGGTAGAGACACCAGGGAGGATATAGTTCCTTATTCTGCCTAATGGACTGTAACAGAATCCTTCCTCCCCTAGAGAAGGGAACAGACATGGACTGGTGGTTGTGCCAAGAAAACAGATGGAAGCTCCCCTCCCAATCTTACTGGATCCCATGGTCCCTTCCCTGCTCCTCAAACCCTAATCTCTGAACCTCTATATTTAAGGCCTTCATCATGCTCCACAAACTTGACATATAGTCCTATTCTCCAAACTTTTTTCCCCAACTCTAATCTTTACACCATCTCTTTCACCTTCAAAATCAATTTACTCCTTAACCCTGACAATTTTAACCCTGCCCCTCTTAATTTCCAAGCTTAAGTCTCTCCTTTTGCCCCTTAATCCTGACTTCCATGGTTATCTCATATGCCTGATCCTCAAACCATTCCCCCATCCCAAATCTTTAGGATCATAGATATAGAAAGGACCTTAGAGTTCACTTAGTCCAACCCCTTCATTTTGCAGATGAGAAAATTTAGGCACAGAGAGATTAATTTTAATCCTTTTACTCTAAATATTAATTCCCTCCTCCATGAAAATCTACAGATTTTAACCCCTAAATCTACATTAAAATCAGAGAATCATAGATTTAAAGCAGCAAGGGACTTAACCACCTCATTTTAAAGATAGGGAAGTTAAGTAACTGTCCAAGGTATAGTATAAAATCTAGACCCTCTAAGTCACCACTTTATATCAGTAAATATTGCTCTTTTCAACTCTAACCCCCAATTCAACCATAAATTCAACAAATATTTATTAAGTGTATACAGAGTAAATGGCAGAATATTAGGTCTTATCTCTTGGTTCTCTTTCTACCTATCTAACTGATCCTTCACTGAAACCTTTATAGTATCATCATCTATAGCATATCTCTTGACTGTGCAAATATCCCAAATCTCTGTCCTGAATCATTCTCTTTTTACCTTTCATACTATATCATGACATCCTCAACTCCTATGGGCTTAATCATCTCTCCTGAGCTCCATTCCAACATCACTAATTTCCTGTAGGACATTTCCAAGTAAATTCAGCATGTCAAAATAGAATTCATTATCTTTTCCCCTATCCATATCCACTCAGACTCATTCCTGTAGAAACTTCTCTATCTCTGTTGAGGGAAACACCATTCTCCTTATCATTGAGTTAGAAACCTTGGTGAGTGTTCGACTCCTCACTCTGTCACCCCACCTATCCTTTATATTGCCATGTATTATCTTTTCTACCCCAACAGCATCTTTTTTTTGTTTTGTTTTTGCAAGGCAATGGGGTTAATTGCCTTAACCAAGGCCACACAGCTAGGTAATTATTAAATGTCTGAGGCTGTATTTGAATTCAGGTCCTCCTGACTCCAGGGCCAGTACTCTATCCACTGCACCACCTAGTTGCCCCCTCCACAGCATCTTTTAAGTTGTCTTCTCTCCATTCAAATAGCTACCATCCTAGTTCAAGCCACAATCACCTCTCACTTGCACTATTGCAATATTCTGGTTAGTCTCTCTAATTCAAATTTCTCCCCACTCCATTTCTTCTCCACAAGGCAAAGTGATTTTTCCCAATTTTCTCAATTTTCCTAATTAATCCTAAATTTCCTAAATTTTCCTGACTTGTCATTATCCTTTTAAAAGCACTTTAATGACTTCTTATTGAGTCTAGGATCAAATATAAACTCATCTTGTTAGGCATTTAAATCCTTTCACAACCTAGATCCAACCAACTTGACTTTTCAGGCTGATTACATGCTTCTCCCTGGGACAAATTCTGTATTGCTGCAAAATGACCTTCTTACTATTGAGTGGAATATTCCCTCTTAAGAGTTAATATTCCTAGTGAAATCCTCTCAGGGTTAAAAATCATTAAAACAAAGACAGACTATTACCCTTAGACCATTCTTAGGAAAAAAAGAGGGAGAGAGGCCCTTCATTCTCAGTCAGTCACCCTCCCAATTATGTCAGGGAGGGAAACAGCGGACTGTTTCCAGAAAGACCTTGCATTCCCAGCCAGACACCCTCCTGATTCTATTAGGGTGGAAAATAGTGGAATACTTCCAGAGAAGAGACCTTGCATTCTTCATTGGCCACCAATTTGATGATAGACTGGGAGAACAGTAGACTGACTCCTCTTGTCTGATGGTAAGGTACTAAGAAGACCTTGCATACTCTGACATTAATTCATTTAGATAGACAACAAAAGGTCATTAGAAATCTTCTTTTGATACCCTCACCATCTGGATGGTGAGGTAATATTCTATGAAAACATTTTCTTCTCTTTTTTACCGGGTAGATTTTTCGCTTAAAGATTGTAACTCTGAAAACCTTAACCAATCAGGTTGGAAGAGAGGGGGCTAGGGAGGGGGGAAATCCTATTAAGTCATATAATCTTGCTTGACTGTCTATTTGGGGCAGCTCCTTGATCTTCACTATCTTTGTGAGACTTGGAGTGTGCCCTTTTCTCGAGAAAAGCCAAAGTAAACTTTTTTTTGCTCAGAGGAGTCTCTATATTTTTTGTGAATTTTTATCCCACAAACATATAGCACATTCTGTCTCTGGTCTCCATCACTTTGCACCAACTAACCCCTCTCCCTCATACCTCAAATATATTCCTTTCTTATTCCTGTATCTTAGACTCCCTCATTTTCTTCAAGGCTCAGCTTAATTGCCATTTTTTACACGAAGCCTTTCCTAATCTCCCAATGGCCAGGACCTCATACATCCAGACTGTCTTGTATCTGTTTTGCATTTGCCTATACATCATATATTCATTCTGTCTTTCCAGCTAGACTATAAACTCCTCCAGGGCAGACACAGTTTCACTTTTAACTTTGTATTTCCTAGACACAAGTCCGGTGGCTAGAGACAAATTACATGTGTGTCAAGAAATCATTAAGTGTACAGGGTGGCTAGGTGTTGTAGTGGATAAAGCACCAGCCCTGGAGTCAGGAGTACCTGGGTTCAAATCCGATCTCAGACACTAAAATAATTACCTAGCTGTGTGGCCTTGGGCAAGCCACTTAACCCCATTTGCCTTGCAAAAACCTAAAAAACAAAACAAAACAAGAAATCGTTAGGTGTTGTAGTTCAAAAGTTGGGGAATGACCAGTTTAAGAATTAAAACTCAGCTATGAAATGAATCATCTAGACTCTAATAATTAGTTTCATTACTTTGAGCAAGTCATGCAACTTAATCTACGAAATGCAGAGGATAATCAATGTTCCTTGGTTGGGTGATTAGATAAAACCAGTCCCTGATTTCATGAATTTTGCAATCTAGTAGGAGGATGAGTCACAAATACAGATGTTTATAAGATACAATATTATAAAGTTAAGTGTTTTTTTTACTCAATGCTTTAAGAGAGCTGAAAAAAAAGTGCTCTATGAGGACTAAATGATTCAAAATTTGCCTTTTATTTTATTGCTCTAATTCTAACTTCCAAACAATCTTTTTACTAGTTTTTCTACCCAATACTATTGTTATTCTTGTTGTTTAGTTATGTCCAACCTTTTATGACCCCATTTGAGATTTCCCTGGCAAAGATATTGGAATGGTTTACCATTTCCTTTTCCAGATCGTTTTACAAATGAGGAAACTGAAAAAAACAGGATAAAGTAATTTTCTCAGGGTCACATAGCCAGAAAGTATCTGAGGCCATGTTTGCATTCAGGTTCTCTTGACTCAAGGCCCTACACTCTATGTACTGGACCACTTATATGCCCAATTTTAGTTCTCAAATTCTAAAGTCTTAATGTTAATTTTATCCCTCTATCCTTACTTACTTAAGCCTAATCCCAATACCCTAAATCCTAGTCTCCTAATTCTGACCCATATTTAGACCCTATTCCCCAAAATCCTAAAACTAATTCTGACCCTTATAAATCAGGACCTAGGGAAAGATTTGATTCTTTTCATCTATACCCTCTCCTGGAATATGTCATACATGCCCAATTCCAGGCAGTTAGCAGCTGCTGTGATGTGAATGAAAGTTATTTATGATGGTAATCCTAGAAACTGACCTAGTCCTGGAAGTTAATCAGAGTCGGGGTTACCTATGATTAGTTGCTTCTTCATCCCTAGGCAGGAAATCATAGCTGGGACATCTTGTTCTAGATGGATCACTTCTAGGATTTAAGGGAGGACACTTGGATAGAATGAGCAAAGTTGACTTTCTGGACAGATTGGAAACCTGTCCTAGAACTGAATGGACATCTTGGGCTGCCAGAGATGGAGGTTGAAATCCTGGGAGGATTACAGTGATGGGCCAGGACCAAGATACTTCCAGTTCTATGCTTGTCTCTCTCTTTTCCCCTTCCCCTGCTATAGCTCTTAGAGTCCTCTGATAAAAAATACTCAGGTTGACAACTCAAACTTTCAAGGGTAATTTATATATAATTTTGTATAGATTTTGCATTTTATTTATTTAATATCAAATGTATAGAAATCACCTCTCCCTCAATTCTCTCAGTGTCTCAGGTACTTTCTATTTTCCTTCAGTCTTTTTCTTTCACTAGTGTCTTCCTCCCTTCTTTCCACTAAAACTTTTGCAAAAGGATAATAATTAAATTGTATTCTTCTGCTTAAGGGATACTTCCCTTAGACTAGAGGTTCTGCATCTTTATGTTCAAGGACTTCTTTGCCAGTTTAGTGATGCCTATGAACTTCTCAGAATAATGTTTTTAAATAATTAAAGAAATTGCTAAATTTCAATTATAGACCAGTTAAATATTTATTTTTTTCCCCATGCAAGTTTTTAGAACCCTTGAAATGACCCCAGGTTAAGAACCTCTACCTTATAAGTTTCTCTGATAGAGTTCTCATTTCCAAGTTACATAAGGATTCAAATTTATAGGAATAAGAACCATTACCCAATAGATAAATAGTCAAAGAATGTGAACAAGCAGTGAAGAAATTTAAACTATCAATAGCTGTATGAAAAATTCTTCAAATCACTAATAATTAGAGAAATGAAAATCAGAGGAACTCAGAAGTTTTACCTCACACCTATGAGTTTGTTAAGGTTGACAAAAAAAGAAAAATGAGAAATGTTGGAGAAGCAACAGGAGGACAGAAACAATGCATTGTTGATGTTGCTATGAGTTGGTTGAGCCATTTTGGAAGGCAATTTAGAATTATGCTCAAAAAGTTATCAAAACATGAATATCCTTTGATTCAGTAGCATACTACTAAGGTCTAAGCCTTGAAGATATTAAAGAAAGAGGAAGAATACTCATATGTACAAAAAAAATTATTCAGTTCTTCTTATAGTATCAAAGAATCAAAAACCAAAGGATTACCCATCAACTGAACAAATTATAAGAATGTGATGGAATATATCATTTCAGAGAAACATATGAACCTATGTAAAATGACATGAGCAGAATCAGGAAAACAATTTATACAATAATGATGTTGAAAAGAAATAACTTTGAAAAAATTTAGGAACTCTGATCAACATAATGACAAACGATACTTCCAAGAGGAAGTACATTATGCACTTTCTTCAACAAAAGAAGCTCCTTCCCCAAGTTATAACTTCACCAACAGTGTATTAATGTATATGTTAGGCGTAGCTAGGTGGCGTAGTGGATAAAGCACTGGCCTTGGAGTCAGGAATACCTGGGTTCAAATCTGGTCTCAGACACTTAATAATTACCTAGCTGTGTGGCCTTGGGCAAGCCACTTAACCCCATTTGCCTTGCAAAAACCTAAAAAAAAAAAAATAATGTATATGTTATCCCCAAACTCCTGGAATATTCATTATTTTCCATTTTTTTTTATCTTTGCTAAAGGTGAGGGACTCACAATGCAGATTGAGACCTAGATATTTTGGACATGGTCAATGCAAGGAATTGTTTTTGCTTGACTTTACATATTTGTTACAGAGATTTTCTTTTTCTTTTTTCTTTTCCTACTTCTGGGGGGAGAGGTGAGAAGGAGAGAAAATAAGTTTTTGTTCATGTGAAAAAATTAAATTAAATTTGAAGAATAAAAAAAAAGGTAGGAGCTTCCTTTGTTGGTGGGAAAAAAAAAACATGCCAAAAATATTCTGACATAATGGTTAATCAATTGAAAAGCTTTTAGAATCCTAGGCCTAAAGTTACCAGTTCTTCTTTGCCCCAGAACTCACCTGCCTTTTCCAAAGCCTAGGAGAGGAAGGATATTTTCTACTGACCCAAATGGGAAATCCTATTTTAGAGTCTAAGTTCAAGAAGAGCATTGGAATCCTTTGAATTTCATCAGAAAATGAGCATGACCAACAGGGGAATGAGAAACATTGCATCCTTTTTATAAGATGCATAGGGCACTGACCCCGGGATTCTTCTTCCTTCTTCCTCAGCTTCCCTGCTCTTTTCCTTTTCTGGTTAATTCTTTTGAAAGATAGGGGAGAAGGGAGATTATTCTCCCAGTTGCAGCCTTCTTCCTCTCTCTCTTTTTCTGGAAGGAACCTTCTGCAAGAATCAAAGGAAGTAACCAAATAACCAGACTTCACAGACAGTATTCAGTTTTGGAACTGGGAAGAACCCTGAAATTCATCTAGGACAGCCTCTTCATTTTTACCAGAAAGGAAACTAAACTTAGACCCAGAAAAGAAAAGGAACTTTTTCATAATCAAAAGGAGAGTAAGAAATAGAGCTAGGTCTTCTAGATCTTTTCAGTTCAATAACTACTCTTTTTACAATATGCCTTATTCATTCAAAAACACTTGCTGGGAAAACTGGTGGACTTTTCTCAATAGAAATGAATTGGATTTTCCTATCAGAAACAAAATCTTGCTCTTCCAATTCATTAAGTACCTAATCTGAACAGAGTTTAAATAAGACAGGATCTCTGGTCTCAAGAAACTGTAAATCTATTAGGGAAAGAAGACATAAAAGCATGTAATTATAATGTGTTAAATATCTAAGAGAGATACCATGAAAGCTTCTGCCTGATGCAGCAAGATTTTGATTGGAAATTCCTCAGCCTTTACAAGTGAATTTGCTCAACTCTGTCCTTCAGTCATATATTCTGAAGAACCATTTAGCTAGGCAGGTCTCTACTACTTAAACAATGTAGCATTGATCTCATTTCTCTTTTTCCCTTAGAGGCCCAGGACTTACAGAGTTTATAAGAAGGTCTTCTATTTTCCTGACTATGCCAGGGTCAAAGAAGGAAAAGGGTAGGTGGGGAAAAGCAAGCAATAGAGAAAAAGAGAAGTAAGTATGATTAAATGTTCAATGATTCGGTTGTGATGGTGTTGACATTAGGTTTGGTATTACAGTGGATACAGTAATTCATACTAGATAAAGCTATATATTATTAATTGAGTATTGCTATGTACAGTTAGTCAATACACATTTATTAAATGCTTATTATGTATGTGCCAGTTACTGTGTTGGCAAAAGGAAAAAATAGAGTCCTTGCTCACAGGGACCTCACATTTTAAAAGAGGCAACAACATGCAGTCAGCTATATATATATGGTACATAGAAGATAATTTCAAAGGAAAGAGATTGAGGGAGGAAGAAGAATGGGAAAGGCCTCCTGCAGAAGGTAGATTTGATTAAGTCAGGGAAACCAGGAGGCAGAGAAAAGGAAGGGGAACATTCCAGGCATGAGAGGCTGTTGACTTAAAGATAGGAGTTGGAGTGTCCTGGCAAGTAGGCCAGAGAATCTGTGGTATCAGACACATGTAAAAATTGGGCCACTTATTATAAGGGTCTCACGTTTGACAGTTCTGTTGAAATGTGAGTGAAGGGGAAAAAAAGACTGGAGAGGTGAAAATGGGCCAAGTTGTGAAGGTCTTTGAAAAAAGCAAAGTGTAAGGGAAAAAATTAAGGTTAGGATTGGGCTGGGTATATCAGAGTTAAGATTATTTTTTATTAAAAAAACCTCTTTGTTTAACCCTGGGCAAATCATATAACCTCTGTCAGAAAGACATTTTCCTGAGTTCAAATCTGGCTTCAGATACTTGCTGTGTGACCCTGGGCAACTCACTTCACCCTGTTTGTCTCAGTTCCTCATCTGTAAAATGAGCTGGAGAAGGAAATGGCAAGCCATTACAGTAGCTTTATCAGGAAAACCCCAACTGGGGTCACAAAGAATTGGACACTAATGAAAAATGACTAAACAGCAGCAGCATCAAAGATCAAATAATATCTATAATGCATTTTGCAAACCATAAAGTGCTATCTAAATGTTAGCTATTTGTAGTTAAATATGAACATATGCATATAAATAAATAAATAAATAAATTTTGTATATATATATATATATATATATATATATATATATATATATATATATATGTTATATAGGTGGATTATCCCAGTGATCTGAGCAGCTCAATGATGCAGTAAAGAGAGTGCTGTTCCTGGAGTCAGGAAGACCTGAACTCAAGGTGGTGCTAGGGTTAGAGCACTGGCCCTGAAGTCAGAAGGAACTGAGATCCAATCTAGCCTCAGACTCTTACTAGTTGTGTGACTCTGAGCAAGTCACTTAACACTGATTGCAACAAATAAATGTAACTTCTGATTTTGATTAGTTGTGTGACCCTGGACAAGTCACTTAACCATAATTTCCTCAACTGTAAAATGGAAAAAATAACAGTACTTACCAACTCAGAGATGCTGTGAAGATCAAATGAGATATTTGTAAAATACTTAGCATAGGACTGAAATATAGTAATTCCTATTCAAATATTAGCTATTATTTATCTGTGTTTGATCATGTACAATATAATATTTTTATCAATGTTTTGAATAAAGGTGACTATGATATACTCATAAAATTTGTAGATAATTCAACTGGGAAGCATAACTAACTCAGTGGATGATAGTCAGGATCCAAAATAGACTTTGAGCATTGGGTGGAATTTTTTTGGAATATTTTATTTTTGCCCCAATTACATGTAAAAACAATTTTAAACATTCACTTTAAAAAAAATTTCAGTTTCAAATTCTCCTTTCCTGAGAAGGGAAGCAATTTTATATGTTATAAAAGTGCAAATCATGTAAATCACATTTGCACATTAGTCATTTTGTAAAAGAAAACACAAAAACTCCCCACAAAAAATAAAGTTGAAAATTATTATGCTTTGATCTGGATTCAGACTTTATCAGTTCTTTTTTTTTTTAGGTTTTTGCAAGGCAAATGGGGTTAAGTGGCTTGCCCAAGGCCACACAGCTAGGTAATTATTAAGTGTCTGAGACTGGATTTGAACCCAGGTACTCCTGACTCCAAGGCTGGTGCTTTATCCACCACGCCACCTAGCCACCCTTTATCAGTTCTTTCTTTGGAAATAGGATTTTTTATTATGAATCCTTTAGAATTGTTCTGGATCATGGTATGGCTGAGTATTTTATAGCTAAGTCATTAGTTAATCATCATCCGATATTGTTGTTCCTAAATATAATATTCTCCTAGTTCTTCTACTCACTTCCCTTTTTATCAGTTCATGTAAGTCTTCTAGGATTTCTGAAATCATTCTACTTGTCATTTCTCATAGCACAATAGTATTCCATTACAATCATATACTACAACTTGTTCATTATTGGGCTAAATTTTAAAATATGAAATTCAGTAGGGATAATGAAAAGTCTTGCACTTGGGTACAAAAATATTTATTCTTTAAGCATCAGATGGAAGAAGCATGGATAGATAGTCAATGGTCTAAAAAAATTCTGGGGGTTTGAGAAAATTCAATATGAATAACCAGTGTGATTGAACTTCATTGAGGACCCCCAGATTCAAGGAATAGGGAGGTGATATTTCCATTGCATTCTCCCCAAATCAGACCTCTTTTGGTGTATTATGTTCTGGATACATGTCTTTTTTTTTTTCATTTCAGATGGTCTTTTAATAGGCTTTGCAAAGCCAAAGAAAACTGTATTACAAGAATTCCTTAACCACTTCAAATACAATATCAATGGAATATGCATACTTCTTCCAGTAAAAAAAAGGACAATATAGATAAACATTTTCAAAGTTTGCAAGTCTATTTCTGGGTAATTTACAGTATACACTAAAAATACCTTTATGCAGAGTGAACATACAAGCAGTTTCTCTTTAGATATACCAAGGTGGTCTGGCTCTCCATAAACCCTCACGGCTGCATTCCTACCTTGCTACACTAAAGGAAGGTTACAAAAAGTTGAAGGTAATGCACTTAAAAAAAAAAGCCAAACCTCCACAGCATGTTCAGCTTCCCGTGAACATTGAATTTAAGGTCCTTTTCTAGCTCAAAGAAAACCGAACCAGGGCCCCCAATTTTACAAGTTTTTTTGTAAAAAGAAAAAAAAATTTTTTAATTAAAAAAAAATCAAAGAAAAAAACAACAGAAAAGAAAACCACCACACCTTGGCTCATGACGAAAAGAAAAAATAAAATCCGAAGTGCTTTCAAAAATGTTTTTTAAAAAAACACCCGAGAACAGACAAGAGTTTTCTTAAAGGAAAAGTCTAATTAGGCCATCTCATGTCCGAAGCTGTCAGGCTATGTTTGACAAGATCAGAACTGATAATACTACAAAAGTGAATACAAGTAGATGGGTACTACACAATAACGATTCAGCGAAGCTCCAAAAATCTTTATAAATACAGCCATTGGAAGGACGATCTTGATTCAAGAAGGATTTTTACTCGTCGTGTGTAGTATAACTGTCATAGCTGTCTCTGTAAGATCCTCCTGAAGACCGGTCACCGTAGCCTCCTTGACTCCTGCTGCTGCTGTAATAATCTCTGGAACCTCCATATCCCCCACTTCTTGATTCAGATCTGCTTCCCCCATAACCGCGGTCTCCACCTCCTCTAGAAAAACCACGGCCTCTACCCCGGCCTCCACGGAAGAATCCTCGGCCACTGGATGAACCTCCTCGGTACCCAGGGGACCAGTTTTCCGATGATTTTCCTGCCTGGTCAACTCTAATCTGCCGCCCATCAACAGACTTTCCATTCATGGCCATCATTGCATCTTTAGCATCATCTATGTTCTCAAATGCGACAAAGCCAAAGCCTCTGGATCTCTGAGACTCCCTGTCTTTCACAACTACAACTTCAGCAATCTGTCCATACTTTGAGAAGACCTGTTCCAATGACTGTTCATTGGTATCAAAACTCAGTCCACCAACAAAAAGTTTCCCTTCATCTGATGCCATCTTGACCGGTGTGCTGCACGGAGAGGGAAGGACGAGCGGGGTCTGCGGACAGACCAGGGCTACCGGAGCCTCCTAACGGGAAAATCTGGATACATGTCTTAAGAAGGGCCTTGCTAGCTGGAGAGTGTTGAGAGGAGAGCATTCAGGATGGTGAAGAAATAGATGAGGATTAGTTGAAAGAATTTTGAATATTTAGCCTAGAGTAAAGGTCTAGCTTGTCTTCAAGTATCTGAAAGGCAGTTATGCGGAGAAGGGATTAGATTTGCACTACTGGGCTCTAGAGGGCAGAATCAGGGGAATTTGGGGAATCTACCATATGCCAAATTTATGCTTTATGTCAATGAAAAAAACTTCCTGACTTTTTGAGTCATTCAAAATTGGAATGGGCTTGAGCCAGTCAGTAGTATTTTTATTTGGAGGCAGTTGGGGTTAAGTGACTTGCCCAGGGTCACATGTTAATAAGTGTCTGAGGCCAAATTTGAAGGGAGTCCTCCTGATTCTAGGTCCTGTGTGGAACCTGAGGGTCCACCTAGATATCTTTCAATAAATATTTTATAAGCAATTAAACACTGAACTTACAAAGCAAGGCGAAAGGTAGACAGTCCCTGCCCTCTTTGGAGCACCTTTTGGACAATCACCAGGTTGGATTTATTAGAGTGAGGAAGTCCTTTTGTGCATGGATTGGATAAATGGCTCTCTAGATTCCTTCTGACTCAAATTCTGTGAATTCTTTTCTTTCTCTGGAGAATCTTCCCCAAAGCCTGATCCTCAATGGCCAGGGCAAGTTTTCCCTTCAGGTCACAGGGAACATGCTCTTTGAAGATTCTTCCTCCCTCCAGGTACTTCCTCTGTTCTGCTCAGTCTTTTCACTCTGGCTCTGATTTTTCATTTTTTTTTAAGGCAGTGGGATTAATTGACTTGCCCAAGGTCACACAACTAGGCAATTATTAAGTGTCTGAGGCCAGAGTTGAACTCAAACTCCAGGGCTGGTGCTCTATCCACTTGGCCATCTAATTGTCCTTGATTCTTCATCTTCTAAATGGAATGTTGTTTCTTACTCTTCGGCATGATTGATTAAAGGGGGGGTGGGGAGCGAGACAGAGAAAAACTGATCCTCAACTTTCCAATCTTCACCAACCCCCCCCCAACAAAAAAGGGCTTCTAAGTCTCCCTTCAAACTTTTAAAGGGGTTGATGGTTTAAGGGAGGGTGGGTCAATATTGCTCAGACTTTGGTCAATCTCCCTTTCTAATTCAATTAGTGGTAATTAGTAAAGGGCTGGGCCTGAATCAAAAAAGATTTGAATTCAAATTCAGATTTATACTTTATATTAGGGGTGTGACCTTGGTGAGTCACTTAATTTCTGTTTGTCCCAGTTTCCTCCCTTATAAAATGGGGGTGATAACAACAAAAACAACACCTACCTCTCAGAGCTGTTATGAGGATCAAATGAAATAATATTTGTAAAACACTTAGCACGGAACACGGTAGGTGCCTAATAAATGCTTCTTTCCTTATTTTCTTTGATTCAATCCCAGGCTTGCTGGGCGGGAGAGCATCAGAGACTAATTCTCCTATACCTATATACATACATATAGCTAAAGACTGGGATACAGGGTTTGTCTTTTAGTTTTGTGCTTGGGTCAGAGTCCAGTATATAGTAGGCACTTAATAAATGCTTGTGAACTGTTTTGTAACTGAATACAAATAACAATAAAAACAAGAAGCTGACATTCTGATGGAGGGAGGCAAAGTATATAAGGGAGATGAAGAAAGAGTGTGGAGAAGATACTTATGAAGGAATAAGGTAGGGAAGTCATAGGAGATTCTGGAGGTGAACTGGGATGAGCAGTGTGAGTGCTTCTTCAAAATGGAAAGTTCTCAGGAGGGATCCACATGCCTGTCAAGGAAGAGGCAATAGGAGTGGAGGAAATAGAAAAGTATAAATATATATATATATATATATATATATATATATATATATATATATATTTATATACCCATATGTATATAAAGTTTTTATGTAATGCTTTGGGATCAGATGTGTGATTTCATCCATCTGGGAGCTTCCACGGAAAACGTGTGGGCATAAAACTACCTTTATTTAAAATTAAAGAATAGCTTTTGTTAATCCCCAAATAGATCTATGCTGACAATTGTTAGACATTCTCAGGGCCATCTGTGCTCTTCATATGTAGCTTGCAGTTTCTCAAGACCTCTAATTTCTTTAGGAGAGTGTTCCATTATACTCCATGGGTCAGGTAATTATTGGTATATGGTTCTTTTCCTTAATACTTGCAGATATTTTGGGTAACTCAAGAATACTGTTAATTTCTCCTAACTAAAATCAGTTCCAGAAAGTAGTAGGACAGTTATGATTCCCATTATGCTCTTTTCCTAACCATGTACAGGCTAAGGTTATCTTCAGCTAAACAAGAATGCTGCAGGCACCTGATGAAGAAGTCCTGAAAATGACATTTAAAACTGAAAGAGAAGCTTGGGGCTTCACACAGGACAAGACCAGCCAAATTCCCTCTGATTTGGCCCTGCAGGGAAAAAAGGTAAAATGGGCCTGCAGTTGCAAAGGTCTCAAAATAGAAAGTTCTCAGTATTATAGGCAAAACTGTCATGGGGGTTTTCTAGGATAATACTAAACAATGGGGTATTGCAAGAGTACCTAAGATCCCTCTGCCCCCAAAATGAGATTGCATGGAGAGAATGTATGAAAAGCACTTACCAAGCACTGTACCAAGCATTGAACCAATAGAAATGTCAAAACAAGATAGTTTTTGCTCTCAAGGAGTTTATAATCTTGAAATGGGAAACAATAGGGGAGAATTGTGGGAAGGGGAGGGTTTGGGCTTGAGAAATCACAGGGATAGTGATTTTATTCAATCATTTTTCATTTACATTTTCTTGGCAGAGATATTGGAGTGGTTTGCCATGGCCTTTTCCAACTCATTTTACAGATGAGGAAACTGAGGCCAAAGTGATTAAGTGACTTGCTAGTATCTGAGGCCAGATTTTAATTCAGGAAGATGAGTCTGCTTCTTTTCAGAAGCAATGATAGCTTTGATTTGATTATTATTTCTGAAAGGTGGGAGAACAGAGGCAGAGAGGAAAATAAAGAGATGTCTGAGGGAGATGAAGCATGGACTGGGATCTGAAGCTGGTTGGTGAAAGTGGGCTAAGAGCCCACTGTCTCTAGAAATCTTTTCCCTCTCTATACTCAGAAAGTCTGGATAAACATTAACTCCCATGGGTTTAATTATCATTTCTATAAGATTTACTCCTACTTACCACAGATTTGACACAAAGGACTGTTTAATAAATCCTATTTTTTTCCCTTTCCCCCTCATATGAAAGTACTACCTTTTTTCGGTCATCTACATAAAGATGTTTCTCATAGATATTTTAAAGACAACATGACAAAACAGAATTCATTATCTTCTAGGATATTTCACTTTGTTCCTTGAACTTTGCATTCCCTCTCTTCACCTCCACCTCCACCTCTCAAAATTCAAGACTCAGCTCAGATGGTTTTCATGATTCCCCTGACTAGTGAAATTATCTTTTATTTAACATTCCTTTATATGATGCATCCTTCATGAGTCAACAAGGGCTAATTGTGGCATAGAAAGAAATCTTGAATATAGTAGGAAACATGAGAATAAAAGGAAGTGACTAGAGAAGGATTGACTAAAATGAGCATGTTGTATGGAGGATGGGCTGGTTATGAAACATCACATACTAAGCAGAAAGCAGATAACCTTGAACTGAAAGACACTAGTACCATTGCTTTGTAATTTATATTTTAAAGAGCCATCTAAGGCACCAGTTGACTTGGCTTAGGGCACATAACCATTAAGTGATCAGAGGCAGGATTTGAATGCAGCTCTTCCTGACTTGGATGCAGGTCTGATATCCTTTACTATAGGGGTTTGCCAACTTTTTGAACTTAGAATCCCTTTACAATCTTATTAATTCCTGAGGACCTCAAAGAGCTCAATTATTAATCATTTCCCTCTGATTTGTTTGTTATTTTTTTAAATTAATATCAGATCATGATCAGACCTGTGCTTTAGGTAAATTATTTAAATAGCTGTGGAGAGTGAATTGGAGAGGGGAAAGGTTTGGAGTAGAAAGTGGATTGGAGACAGGGAGATCCATTAGCCAGGTTATTTCAATAGTTCCTGTGAGAATAATATGTCACTATTTACTATATTAGAAAATGAATCTAATAAGTTTTAAAAGCATTTAAAATAACAAAGCTATTACAACATATTTTGTGAAAAATGATTTTCCAACTCCCCAGATTTAGTGAGGAGTGGCACTGTTTTACATATTTCACAAATCTCTTTCATTTCTGACTTAATAGAAGACATTTCTGCGGTGAAACTGTTGTGATGATGTTTTGGTTGAATTATATGTAAATTATATATTCACATATATGTGAATATGTGTATGGAGCTTACCACAGGATTTGACACAAAGAGCTGCTTAATAAATCTTGGTCTTTTTCCTTCCCCCTTCTATGGTAGGTGGTTGGAGAAAGAATACTATTTTAATAGGCAAATATTTCAAAACCTATTTCAAAACACCATCCACCCAGAGTCATCATTAAATGATTAACCAGTTTACAAGTGACTAACCCACCTCCTTCTCCATAGATATTTAAGGTGTCAACTCCATCTGTTGTTTGCTCCTACTTAGCCTACTCACATTTCACCAGTGTCAACTGAATCATAGATTTAGATAAAGTTTTCATTTTACAGATGAGGAGACTCAGCCCCATGAGAGAGACTATCCCAACAGAGCAGAGCCCAGTTAAAAAACTAGACCCTCTAACATTGAAACCCAACTGTTTTCGACATCACCTTTTGGAGCAGACAACCTAACTGGCCATCTAGGTTGAAGCTGACCATAAATTTAGCATTTAGGTAATATAGTAACTGGGAACTCATAAATTGACATACTTCTCTTTATTTCTTACTTCTTCATGGTACTCTGAGGACAGGGAACTACAAATCCCCTGGTGGCTGAGGGTAACAGGGCAAATAGTAGCATCTCCCCCCTCCCTCCTTCCCATTTTCCTAGATGTTTGGCCAGTCCACAGCTCTGTGAAAAGGGTGCCCTGATAGGAATCTTCAGAACTTCCTTTATGACTCAGCTTGAGGCATAATCCACTCTGGGTTGCCCTAGTTCTCCTAAATTCTTGCAAGCTTGGTGGACTCTCATAAGCCTAACCAAACTTCAACATCTTATCGCTTTCACTTAAAGCTAACAAATGCTTACCTTTTACAATAGAAGTGTAAACACAAGCTTAATTCTTGATTTTGCTACAGTTTTTTCCTGGTTTCAGATCTCTGGCTATAATTTACCCACTCAATAGGGACAGGTAAGCTAGTGGCAACATGGATACTAAGTAATTTATGAGGTTGCATGTTTTTTAATCTCAGTATTTCCTAATAAGTTTCCCCACCACAAATCACTGAGATGCTAATGTTCCTATTACCACATTCCCATTCTACTAATCTTGAAATTCATTTTGTCAAGAATATAGCAATTTTATATCATCTTTCAGTGTAGATTTAAGGGCAATAGGAGAGTTGGTACTATTAAGGTTTTATTAATGCTATGAACTGTATATTTGTAGTCAGTAAATTATCAAGAAAAATTTTCTTTCTTTTTAGTTTTTTGCAAGGCAAATGGGGTTAAACGGCTTGCCCAAGGCCACACAGCTAGGTAATCATTAAGTGTCTGAGACCGGATTTGAACCCAGGTACTCCTGACACCAGGGCCAGTGCTTCATCCACTGTTCCACCTAGCGCCCCCCAAGAAAAATTTTCTAAGTCAAGTTAGAGAACACGTAGCCGTTATTACCATTTTCCTGCGGTGGCTAGGTGGTGCGGTGGATAGAGCACAGGCCTTGGAGTCAGGAGGACATGAGTTCAAATTTGACCTCAGACACTTTATAATTATCTAGCTGTGTGGCCTTGGGCCACGCTTAACTCCATTGCCTTGCCCCCAAAAAACTATTATCATTTCCCTCCTTTAGAAGGATAGCAAATTAAGTAGATGTGATTCCTGCTCTATTAATTTAAAGGCCAACAGAGACAGATTATTTATAAAGGAATAAAATGGCAAGACTGGTATACACACATTAAACATAGGAAAGAAAAATTTGTGTATTGTTTTAAAACTCTGTTGAGGCAGGAAAGAACAGAGATACATACTGTGTACAGAGAAGGCTTGGGCTTTTAAGATTTTGCCCACCAGTGGGTCTTAGTTAAAAGGGCTTACGGCGAGATGAATGTCAAAAGTTATCTTTCTTTTAAAGATATCAATGGACCCGAGTGACTTTTAATAAAAAGAGAAAGAAGAAATAGCTGAAATGGCAAGCAGAGGGACAGTTCTTGGTCTTATCTTCACCCCATGAAGCCCGTTTTCTACTTTGATTCTCCAGTTTCCCTCATCCCTCTCCCCCGAGGCTGTTTGGAGCTATTCTTTAATAAAATCGCCTTTCCAAAATTCAAACCTGGCCCCCCCCCAAACCTTCTTCCAGGTTTCCTAGCTCGATAAAGCCGGGAGAGGACTCATGGGGAAAAAGTCTGCTCCCTGCGAGATCGGAGGAGGCAGTAGGCAAGAGATAGTTTTTTAAAGCATCAGCCTTTAAGTGTTTTTTCATTTTGAAGGAGTAAATTCGGAAGAAAAAGCTTCAGGAGGTCCTCTGTCGGGGCGGGGGCTCATTTCTCGGTGTGGGGGGGCAGGTGGCTGCGAGGACCCCGGCGGGTAGCGCCCGGGGCCAGGCGCATCTGTCACCGCAAACGCATGCGCGCGCCCAACGCCGGGAAAGTAAAGTACCAAAGTCGGAAGCGGAGCGCGGCGGCTTCCCGGCTCCGGGCCACGCGAGGTGGAGGCTCCCGGGAAGGGGAGGCGCGGGAGCTGGCTCCGCCCACTCGCTTCCGGGCGGAGACTCCCGGCTCCTCCTCCCGACCGAGGTCGCCGGGGGTGGGGCCAGGGCTTCCCCGGACGCATGCGCATTCGGCCACCTCCGCTCTGGGGAAGGGTTCCCCCCCCTCACCCCAAGCAGCCCCCGGTGCTCCCTCCCAGCCGGCGCCCTCCTCGCATCTACCACTGTGGCGGAGGGGGGGAGCGAGAGCGTCCGCTCCAGGTATTCGGGAGCCCCGTGGTTCCCTTCTCTGTGCAGAAGCCCGAGGGCGCGCTTCCCTTCGGCAATGTTGCAGACCTCGGGGCGCCCCCCGCGGCCGTCCCCCCCGTGACCGCTGGAGCGCTCCCGTCCCGTCCCCTCCCCGCCCGCTTTCCGAGGAGCCGGGGAGGGCGGGCGGCACGCCCGGCTCCAGCTGATCGCGGCCCGGCCCCGGCGCGGCTCTCCCCCGGACGAGACCATTCTGCGCCCGGGAGGAGGGGTGGGGCAGCCACGTTGGGGGAGGGGAGCGGCCATTGTCCGGTCAGCGCGGCCCGCGGGCGGGGCGGGGAGGGGCGCGCGTGTCACGGAGTCCGCCGGGCCCTGGGGCCCCGCCGCGGCCGCCGCCAGCGCAGAGCGGGGGGACCGGGGGGCGAGCGCCGCCGCACGGGGACATCTCTCGGGCCAGGGACCGGCGGTGGGGCCTGCCGAGGGCGCCGGGTCTTCCCTCCTCCCCCGCGGGTCCCTCCTTCCATCCGCTCCTCTCGGACTGCCCTCCCCTCACCGCGCACCGCCTCTCCCACCCCCGTCTCCGCAGGCCGAGTGGTGCGGCCCGCCTCCAGCTGACCGGCCTGGAATCCCGGCTCCCAGCCCCGGACCCGCGCCCGCCCGCGCGCTCCCCTCCCCCCGCCGGAGCCCCCGCCGGAGCCCCCGCCGCCGCCGCCGCCGCCGCCGCCGCCGCCCCGGCCGCCGCCGAGCACCATGGGAGACGCCGGCAGCGAGCGCAGCAAAGCGCCCAGCCTGCCGCCGCGATGCCCCTGCGGCTTCTGGGGGTGAGTGCCGGGGCGGGATGGGGCCCGGGGCGAGGCGCGGGGCGGCCGGGGGAGCGGGCGCGGGCGCGGGCGGCGGCCGGGCCGGGGAGGGGGAGGGGGCCGTGCCCGGCTCCCCACCCCTCCCCCACTTTCTCCTCTCCGCACTTTCCGGCCTGCTGCACCTTTCTGCCCCTTGGCTTCCCTGCCCTCTCTGCCCCTTTTACCCCTCCCCCGCTCTCCTGCCCCCTTTCCCCTTTCACTTCTCCGTGCCCGTTTCACCTTTCCAGACCCCCACTCCTTGAGGGGGGGGGTGAGAAGAAGGCCGGGCATAGTTGCCGCTCTCCGGTGCCAGATAGTGCTTGTTCCCCTCACCCCGCCAGCAAAGAGTTTCTCCTGTCCCCCCCTCCGGTATCCCAGTTGGGATCTGGGCTTGTGCCCAGGCTGCAAGAGGGTATTTTTCCTCCCTTCCCTTCCCCGCCTTACCTCCCTCCTCTCCAGGCCCCCAGAAGCTTGCATAATCACTTCCTAAATTATATCCCAGTGTCCCATTTGCTTTTTCTTTCTTTTTTTTTTAATTGAGGGCAGAGCCCTGAGCTGGTGAAGAGGCAGTCTAGCAAAGGAACCTCCTACCTTTTTTGGAGTTGTACTTAAAGTTTAGGCTATTAATATTTTTGAATAGAAAATCTTGTCAAACAACCTTGCCTAATCTAATCAGTCTGGCTAGTGAGACCTATCGGGAAGGTGAGAGCAATCTGCAGGTCCTTTTTCTGTACTGCAAGTGGAAAAAAGGAAAACTTCAGACTTGATAGATGGTAGCTTTTTGACAGTTGGCACTTCTAGTGGAGGGCCAAAGTTGGAAGTCTGAAAATGAGCTTGTAGCTAAGGCCAAGGCATTGAAAGTTTAAAACTAGTGGTTTTTTTTTGACTAAAGTTTTCTTTCATACTGATAAAGAATTCATATAGGGTATTTGCAGCATCTACTCAGTGTCTTGAAAAATATTCTGTCACAAGAATCATCTCATCTTTGACAACTAAAACCCAAGATAATTTGGAAGTCAATTTCTTAGCAACAAGTTTGTCTGCTTGGGATGGTTATTCAAGGCATTGTTGAAAAATGTAAACTATTATATTTGGGCATTGATGACAAAGACCACCTATGTCTTATTTTTAAGAATTAATAAACATTTAAGGGAATTTTCTTAGTGGAGCATTATAGATAATCTTTGCTGGATAGAGAGCTCTTCTGCAAACTGATCCTGCCTCTGACATACATTGACTTTGTGACCCTGGAAAAGTTACTTAACCTATCAGTGCAATGATGATAAATTTCAGAGAAGGTGCTCCCCTACCTTGCTAAAAGAATTTTCCTTATTCTGGAGTTCCCTATACCCTTGAAGTGATAGACAGTCCTGATCTCCATTAATGAAAACTTAGCATAATATATTTTATAGAAAGAAATGGTAACAGTGATGTCTCTTACAGGCTAAAAAGAATAAATCTCTCCACAATTAATTAAACTTACATTTTCTTTTCCTTTTTTTGGGAAACAATCCGGGCTGAGTGCCTTGCCCAGAGTCACACAACTAGAAAATGTTTGATGCTCAATTTGAATTCAGGTTGTCCTGACTCCAGGACCAGTTATCCACTGTGCCATCTAGCTGCTCCAACATATTTTCTTTTTCTTTTGTAAATATCATTTTATTTTTTCCAATTATGTGCAAAGATATTTTTCAACATTAATTTTTTATAAGATTTTGAGTCCCCCCTCCTTTCCCCCCTCCCCAAGAAAGCCAGAATTCTGACACAGGGTTATTCATGTGTAGTCACTCAACACAGTTTTTTTTTTAATTTGTTTTTTTGAGATTCTAACCCTAAACAAAAACAGGCTAAAAGTATAAGCTTGTGAGATGCATTTTATATGATGAAATTTGGAGGGATTTTTTTTTTTTTAGATTTTTGCAAGGCAAACGGGGTTAAGTGGCTTGCCCAAGGCCACACAGCTAGGTTATTCTTAAGTGTCTGAGAACGGATTTGAACCCAGGTACTCCTGACTCCAGGGTCGGTGCTTTATCCACTACTCCACCTAGCCGCCCCCTCTTTGGTTTTTTAAAAGACTGAAGGGAACCCCTGCTCTCAAGGAGTTCTCTGTCTATTGGGGGAGAGAACATTCAAGCAACTGTGTACAAACAAGTTTATATATACATATAATATATAAAATACATAAGTAAAATGCCTAGTGCCTTTCCCTTGTCATTTTCAGAAATGACAAAGGAAAGACACTAGTGTTAAGGGAGAGCATCAGGAAAGGTTTCCTGTAGGAGGGGGGATTTTGGTTGGGGCTTGAAGGAAACCATAGTAACTGGTTCCTTTAGAGGAACACTATTGACACCAGGCTTAATGTTTCTGTTATTTTTCACATTCTGGTTCCATTCCTTATGCCATTCAGCACTTTGGGAAAGTGGTTGTAACTTATAATGTTAAATGTGGAAAGGTTTGGGCCTGCTTTAGGAGGGAATTGACAAATAAATGTTATTAATGCTGGTGCATTTATTACTTTAAAAACATTATTCTGAGAAATGTCCATAATACAAGATGTTGAAGATCTCTGTTCTAGTTCAGGTTCTCATGAAATCAGCCTAACCTAGTCCATAACAAAATTGCCCTATGTAGCAAACATTGGAGCAAAGTTGGTGTTTATGGAATGAAATAATTGTCAAATATTTATATTTTATAATCTTCAGACTTGTATACAATAAATTTATTGTTGTAGTGAATGTACAAATTGGAGTTCTAGTGATGAATGAAATATTTAGATAATCATGCCCCAAATAGATTGGTTGATACTTGTCAGATTTGAAATGTTATGTGATTTCTGTTGGATTTTTTTTGGTGGGAAGTGAGGTGAAGTCCAAATCATCTTAAATGGTTCAGATCCCTGGGTTTTACTAATGAATCAAACTTTACCCTGACATTTGCAAGTAAAGTTGAAATAAACTGACTTGGGCAGATCCAGAAAACATGTAGAGATAGAGTGAAGATTGTCAATATAGGACAAGAATTAAATTCTGTAATAATGGGTTGATGGGGACAGTGATTGGACAGGATATCAGCATTATTGTAGGTTAGATAATACTATTTGATATTTAGTTCTCAAAATTTATTAAATTGTCTTGTTACTCTTTAAAAGGATTTAAAGATGAGCTTTATTTGTATCAGTAATGTGAGAACATTAGGAAGTTCTGTGTCTCAGATGAGTGTAAGCTATATAATTTAGCCTTGGAGAGACTGATTGGCCTCTACTAAGCTGCTGCTTCTTTCATTTACAACTTAGATTCATTCAGATAAAGCACAGGTGCCAAATTCACCACAGGCAAAAAATGCAATTATGTATTTAACAATTTAATAAAATAGACAGTACAACATAGATGATGTTAATTTGTGATTTTTTTTTCTTAGTGAATAAGTGACCCACTGAGTTTGATACCACTTGTACTTAAGAATATCATTGAAGAACTGTTGTATTGATAAAAGAAAGAGGACTAGTCAGAGACTATGAATGACAGCTACTTGATAGCTTGAGTGCTCCATCCATGTAAAAAGACCTAGAGGAAGACATGTAGCAAATCAAGCAGGTTTCCTGCATGAACATTATTGGATATAAAAGCCTAGATTGTGTAAGTGTGGGAAGTCACGAATGGGCTTTCATCTGTACTTCTTTGCACAATATACCTCTTTTGATGAGATCTCATCCATCTTGAAATTTTGATTAGATTCCAAATTATTTGAATGTCTGTATGTAGACAATTTAGGACAATATAGGATGCTGATTATTAGAGGTTTATTTAAATTTACAATATACCATTTTTTTTGTGATGAGAATGAGTAATGCTGAATCATGTTATATAACAAATGATATAAGGATAAATTTTCTTTAGGCACTTGTCAAGGAGAAATGCTTTTTTGTCCTACTGTGGTTGAAGTACATTTTGCCTTCTACCTAGATCTGTTAAGATAAGCCTTGTAAACCCTAAACAAGAGTTTACTAAAAAGTCTGGAGATTTTAGAAGTATGGAAGAATTATGTTCATAGGATTTTTTTTAAATGAAGACACTCTTCACCTGAGGAAATCTGTAGTTTTAAAAATTTTGTAGGATTGATTTTGAAATACAAAATAAATTCCATTTTTGGAAAAGATTGATATAAGGATGTTGCAAATATATTATGATTAATTTCACATCCCATTTCATTTTGAGCAGTTAAAAGATTAGCCGTGTTAAATAATAGAGTCTAATGGATATTTATGTTGAGATCTGGCTTTAAAGTTTGTATAGAGTATTATCACTTCTCTGTCGCCAACTTTGGGTCATTTGCTTTCCATGGTTTGGACCTATACCAGTATGATTATTGATAAAATATAGTTTTGTTTCTTAAGTCTCCCTCCTAGAACATTTTGCTATATACTCTGGCCGTTTAACTTCAGTTTTCTAGTTCATTTTGAGCACAACGTGAATCACTAGCTAATCAGTTAAATGTTCATTCCAGTAATGCTACTGATGATTAGCCCTTGATTATGTAAACCACTGAAGCATTCCTTTAAAAATAAGATAGTTTGCTCATGCAGTTAATTTACACCTTTCATTATTATATATACACCTGCAGTTAGAGCAGTGATTAAAATTGAGTTTCTGCACATTAAAAACTGGCCTTTCCCCCCCCCTTTTCATTTGAATTATCCTTAAAATATGTAGGACTTTGCACATAATGGGGAGCTAGGTAGCTTAGGGGATAGAGCACTGGGTCTGAAGTCAGAAAGGCTTATCCTGATGTTCAAATTTCACCTCTCTGCCTTTACTCTCTGAGTGACCTTGGACAAGTCATTTTACCCTGTTTGCTTCAGTTTCCTCACCTGTAAAATGAGCCTAGGGTAGGAGATGACAGACCACTCCTGTTTCTTTCTTTCTTTTTATTTTTTAGGTTTTTTTTTTTTTTTTTTTTTTTCAAGGCAAACGGGGTTAAATGATTTCCCAAGGCCACACAGCTAGGTAATTCTTAAGTGTCTGAGACCGGATTTGAACCCAGGTACTCCTGACTCCAGGGCCGGTGCTTTATCCACTAGGCACCACTCCTGTTTCTTTGCCAAGAAAACTCCCAAGTAGAATCAGACTTGACTATAAAAACAATTGAATAATTTGCACATAATACCCTTCAATACATGGTAATTGAATTTGAAAGGGTGAAATTTGTCCTTAGAATGATAGAAATAATTTGAAAGGTGGTAGCTTTTTAGAATAGGACTATTATTAGCTTGATCATTTGATAAAATAGATACTTCCTTTATTTTTTAAAGACCTTATTCTTCACTATCCTAATTTTGACTAGAAGTCTTAGAACAAAACTTCTGACTAAAGGTCTCCTAAACCTTTATCAGTATCAAAAATTACATTTGTCTTCATAAACAATCATGACTGGAAAAATCTGGGGAAAATCCTTTGAACAATTTTTTTTTAAAGCAAACAAACTCTTTTGAGAGTCTCGTGTAGGATTGTAAGTGTGGTATTTTCTTTGAGATTCAGGTTCAAATTCTAGAATAAGCCAGAAATATTTTGTTCAGTAGGTTCCTTTTGCCCTTTACAAATTAAATTGTTAACTGTTCAGGATCATGGATCTAGTGCTGGGAAAGGATGTTAGAGATTATAGAGTGCAACTTTTCTCATTTTACAGAGGTGGGAACTGAGGTCCAATGGGGAGGACAATGAATTTATTGAATGTCTCATTGATAGTAAGTATCAGAGCTGGAATTTGGACCTAGGCCCTCTAATTATAATTTAGATCCCTGTGTTTTTTCCATTGTACCACATGTTTTGTGATGACCTATAACAAATGCTCTTACTGGAATTGGAATTACAATACTGTGGGTTAGGACTGAATATTCTTTGTCTGCCTGTACAGAAAGCTCCCTTTTACTTTTAAGAGAAAGGTCTGAGGTGTCTTAGAAAGCAAAACTTTCTCTTATATTTAATCCAGGTATTTCTGATTTTGGATACTTTGGATTGGTTATCTCATTAGTGTGACTTTTTTTTTTCACAAGTTTATGGCTTTGGTTTTGTTTAGGTAGAGGACTAGTTTTGGGTGACCTAGAGATCATACCTGTGTCCAGTTATAATGCAGATTTCTTGTTTAGCTCTATAGGACTCTGATTATGAAAAAATTATAGTTATAAGGTACATAAAATGCTCTATGTCTATTCTTTTTTTTTTTTGGCCAGGCAATGGGGTTAAGTGGCTTGCCCAAGGCCACACAGCTAGTTAATTAGGTAATTATTAAGTGTCTGAGGTCAGATTTGAACTCAGGTCTTCCTGACTCCAGGGCCGGTGCTCTATCCATTGCGCCACCTAGCCACCCCAACACATGAAATTATTCTAATGATAAGATTAGATTCTTAGTTTTAGGGTTTGTTGTTTTTTTTTTTGCAAGGCAATGGGGTTAAGTGGCTTGCCCAAGGCCATACAGCTAGGCAATTATTAAGTGTCTGAGGTCATATTTGAACTCAGGTCTTCCTGACTCCAGGGTCAGTGCTCTATCCACTGCACCACCTAACTGCGCCTTATGGTATACTTCAATTCTAAAATAACTGACTTAGGGGTAGTGAGTTCCTCCTCAAGAGAGGTCACAGGATGGGGATGATGAGAAATTTCATGCTCCAGATGGAAGTTTACTTAGCTTCCAAGGCTCCTTTCAGTTCCAGGATCCTAGGCTATTAATGATTTGTTTTACCTCTATCTAGGATGACATAGGTGCTATATCATTTAGTGTGGTATAATGCATTTTTCTTGTTTAGTTGTCATTGATATCCAGAAAACTTAGGTTTTTCAAGTTTTTTGTATAACATTCTGTATTGATCCATATATATTTAATCTTCTATGTAACATTTTATTATACAGGTAGGACATCATTATCCACCTAATAACTAAATCTACCAGATGTGTAGATAGGTAATTTATTTTTTACAGAATTCAGCAGCCTTACCAGTTGTAATGTTTAACTGTATAGTGCACATTAGTGGACAAGGCCTTATGACTTTTAAATCAAGCTATAAAGTCTTTTTGTAAAAGGAAAGTTCAATTTGGAGGAAAAGTATTAAATTATCACACCATGGCATTGTTTAAAATAGATTAGGATCTCTGTCTTCAATAGATTTAATGTTCCAGACTTGATAGAAATAGGCTTATATAGTGAGACTTTTTTATTTTTGCTTGAAATTTAGATTGCAAATGATCAAGAAATGTGTCCTTAAGGCCATCTGACAAAATCTGATTTTTTTTGGGGGGGGGTGCCTTTGCTATTTATGTAAGTATTCCTAAATATTAAATAAACTGTTATGTTCATTTTTTCATTAGAGTAGGAATAGTGAAATGTGTGAATTTATGTTCAGGCATTGATATGTGAAAATGAAGCAGGAAAATTAGAAGGGGGCGTCTTGGGGGAAAAGAGAAATGGTAGCAACTATGAACATGCTTTAGGATAATGATGATAGCAGAATGAGATTGGAGGTATCCAGAAACAAGAATGTGTTCAGTATTGTGGACATCAGCTTTTAACCCTTATGGATGTTTCCTTTATATCTTGTAGAGTTGAGAAAGAAATTTGAGTGAGGTGGAAAATAATTATCTTCTATTTTATTTCATTTTTTTCTAGGCCTTAGTATAATCTCCATAAAATTATAGGAACCTGGATTTATTGATTCCAGATCTTATTAGAGAGGCTGTATAGAGTAAATGGTTAGAACTTTGGCCTGGGTTACAGCCCTGCTTCTAAAACATAAAGACTTTCTGATTTTAGGTTAGTCACCTAAACTTTAGTGTTCTAGGCAGCACTAAGACCAGTTCTAAGAGAAGGTACCTAAATTTGCTAAGTTATCTGGTATATTAGTTGTCCTAAAACTACTATGTGTTTCAAGTGGTTTCTCATTATTCATTAGTTTTGGTTTGGTGAAAACAACTTTGTTCCTCTTGTTCCATAATTAGAACCTTTAAAAGCCTTCACTGCCCTTTTTTAAATCTAGTCTTTCTGGACCAAATTACTGATTTTTTTTTTAATCTTTTCTCACATCTTCCTCCCACCATTATTTTGATTTACTTTTTCTGGACCTAGTTTTTATTTGTTGCAAAGTGTAGAATTAGAAGCAGTTATTTTTTTCCCCTCAGTTGTAATGAGGACTTTATACATAAGAGAAATCAGTTATAATTTTGGATTTGCAACCTTGTTGAAAAGATCAAGAGTCATTCATAGACTGTCTTAACCTTATGTTCTTTAAGCAGGTGTGAATTTGAAATGACCCAGATCCCTCACTGAAAAAAAATGGGGGGGAACAAAAAGTATTTCTGGGAAGGATTTAGAGAGTAGGACTTCTGGAAAGGTGATTGAAGGTTAAAAATGATACTTTTCATTATTTTTAGAATTTAGCTTCTTATGACAGACTTAAAATACACTCTGTCTAGAAAATTTTCTTTTTGCCTTACCACTAGGTTTTGCTTTGGACCTTATACGGTACAGTGATTATGGTTTAATTGGTCTGCTATGGAAAACAGAATTAATGTACAAATTCACAGGCTTCTGTGAGGCTTACTGAGTCAGGAAATATTAAAAGGATTCAGATTATCTGATGATTGGTGTTAGTGCTTGTTATAGTGCAAGTGATATTAAATGGAGACTGTAGGCATTACAGCATAATATTTCAACATAATAGTTTAAAATGTTGTAGAAACTTAAGACATGACTCAGTGATTTCTAACACTTCTAAAGATTACCAAATACCAAAACTATTCACCATGAAAAATGTGGTTTTGATGCATTAATGTTTGTTTTAAGAATTGGTGTGTGTGTGTGTGTGTGTGTGTGTGTGTGTGTGTGTGTGTGTGTGTGTGTGTACGTACACGTACGTACTTGCAGGATGATGGGGTTAAGTGACTTGTCCAAGGTCACACAGCTAGGCAATTTAAGCATTTGAGGCCGGATTTGAAGTCAGGTACTCCTGACTCCAGGGCCAGTGCTCTAGATATATATTTTTAATATCATATGAAGTGGTGTCATTTATTGACAGTTCAGTGGCATTTGAAATGCATTATCTTTAGTGTTGACCTTATGAAGATTGATTTAGTAAATCAGTTATATATTTGAATTTTGAGATTTTTTTTGCTTAAGAAATAATTTTTTTTTTAACGAAAAAGTATTAGAGAAATAAACAGACCAAGGCGGGGCAAAATTTTTGTTGTTGATGGTTTGTACATGTTCACTAACTCATGAAAAATGAAGTTTTTTTTCCAAAAATGAACTATTAATTTGACTTGGAATATATATATATTTTTTAGGTTTTTGCAAGGCAATGGGGTTAAGTGGCTTACCCAAGGCCACACAGCTAGGTAATTCTTAAGTGTCTCCTGAGATTAGATTTGAACTCAGGTACTCCTGACTCCAGAGCCGGTGCTCTATCCACTCTGCCACCTAGCTGCCCCACTTGAAATACTTAATAACAACATTGATCTGTGATTGAGGCTTTACCTTTATCCTTCTGTTTTGTTTTTATTTTTATTTTTTGGAAGGGAGTGGTATTAAGTGACTTGCCCAAAGGCATATAGCTAGGTAATTATTAAGTGTCTGAGGTTGGATTTGAACTCAGGTCCTCCTGATTCCAGGGCTGGTGCTCTATCCACTGTGCCACCTAACTGCCCCAGCCTTATGTTTTAAGTTACTGCTTTGAAAATTTGGGTGCTATTTAAGACTTATTATAAGTTTACCATATGCGCATGTTAACAATTAATGTTTTGAAGAATTAAGAAATGTTAGGCATTATTTCAACAGAGGGTATTATGTAATCACATTAAAGAAATGAATTGCTAGAATTTATAAATGTGTCTTTTATTGTTCCATAGTGTTTCTCTACATTAGTGTTTACAAAGTAAAATTTTAATTTTAAAAATTATATCAGAAAAATTTACCACAAAGAACTTTAGATTGCTATAGCTTTATTTTAGAATTTACTCTTGGTGGTGTAATACTTTTGGAAAGGGTTGATTTGATTCCTTTCAACTTATATAGAAACAACATAAAAACCCTCTTCTTTTTTTTTTAGGTTTTTGCAAGGCAATGGGGTTAAGTGGCTTGCCCAAGGCCACACAGCTAGGTAATTAAGTGTCTGAGACCGGATTTGAACCCAGGTATTCCTGACTCCAGGGCTGGTGCTTTATCCACTACTCCCACCTAGCCGCCCCAAACCCTCACTTTTTTATGTTGTTTTTTTCTATATTAGTTTTGAGTTATGGAGTTAATTGGAGTAGCTGGAGTTATAATTTTGTTTTGTTCATCTGCTGTATTTAAAAAGAAAGTTTATAAATATGGAAAGTTAGTGATTTAGCTTTTATTCCAGAACCAAACATATCTGCGCTTTGTTCTCCTGGTTGAGATTTTGGGATTTCATGATTCCTGAAAATATCATAGGATTTGGTATAAAAGAGTTAGGTATATGAGTCCTGGGCAAGCTAGATGACTCAGTAGAGAGAACTTCATTCAGATCTTTTTTTATTTTAAAATTTTTATATATTTTCATCCATTTGTACATGTTTATATTTCCAAGTTCAAAGTTTCCCTCCACCCTCCCTTCCCCTCCCCTCCCCTCAGGTGAGAACAGTCAGGTTAGCATTTTACATGCATATTTTGTCAAACATACTTACAAATTAGTAATTTTTGGCATGAGAAATTAGGATTAAGGGAGATACATAAGAGATAATTTTTATAAACTGTTCATCAGATTTGGTAGAGGTGTTTTTTTTCCCCTCTGTTTTGTTTTTCTTCCTCTGGTTGGGGATAATATAGTCCATAATCTGTCAAATATGGTTGTCCTAGCCCTCTGGACTGCCGAGAGGGGTTGCTTCCATCAATGTGGTTCATCTCATAATGTTGATGTGTAAATTGTTCTCTTGGCTCTACTCCCTTCGCTCAGCATCTGATCCCTTCTCTAGAGTCCTACCATTTATTGTTTCTTATAGAATAATAATATTCCATAGTATTCATGTGCCATAACTTGTTTTAGCCATTCCTCTATTGATGGGCATCCCTTCAATTTCCAATTCTTTGCCACTACAAAAAGAGCTGCTATGAATATTTTGAAACATGTAGGACTTTTCCCATGTTTTATAATTTTTTCTGGATATAGACCTAGAATTGGAATTGTTGAGTCAAAGGGTATGAACAGTTGTATTGGTCTTTGGGCATAGTTCCATATTGCTCTCTAGAAATAGTTCCATATTGCTCTCTAGAAAAGTTGGATCCTTTCACAACTCCACCAGCAATGCATCAATGTTCCAGTCCTCCTCCCACATTTTCCCTTTTTCTCATCTTGACCAATCTGATAAATGTGAGATGATACTTCATTGTTGTTTAATTTGCATTTCTCTAATCAATAATGATTTGAAGCATTTTTCCCATGTGATTACATATAGCTTTAATTTCTTTATTTGAAAACTGTTTGTTCACATCCATTGACTAGAGAGCATTTCAAAGAGAGTTCTACCCAGAGATAATTTCCAGGAACTCAGGTGTTTTGCTTTTGTCAAATCTAATTCCTTCTAAGGAGCAAGCACACAGCTTGGGGGGGCGGGAAGAGTCTTTTGTACCAAATTTTCCCCGTGTTATAATTCTCCTAAACTTCTAGATAAGGGAACAACAGTTGGACATACACCAAACATCCCTCCTTAACAACTCTCCACTTCACTGTGGGGGGTCCAAACACCTCAGGACTGCCAACACCTGTCAGCCTGAATAGAACACAGGGCAGGCCCACATAAGGGTGGCCAAAAACAACACAGGCCAGGCCCACATAAGGGCTACTGCGAAAAAACACATGGGATCAGCGTATGGGTCATGTCTGACACTATACCTCAGCTAATTCCCCACAAAACTCAACCATTTTCTCTTTTTCTGGGAAAAGGGGAAACATAGAAGGAGGGCTAGAGGTCAAATGATTTTCCTACTTTTCTAAAAATCTAGGATCTAAAAAAAGGGGTGTGCTTCTCACCTATGGAGCTTGATCTAGTTTTCCAAGTCTGGGCAGCGATTTTATCTCAGCTGGCTCACTATCATGTAGCCACTGGCTACTTGAGTTCAGTTCTGTCTATGAGGAATCATTATTCAGACTTGGGAAAGCAAGGATGGAAAGAAAATAAAAATTTATTAAAAGAAGTTTCAACAAATAAAATGATAGGTAAAGTTAAGAAAAGTTGAAAGAAAAGCCACTTAGCAGGTCAGCTGGGCAGGCTCAGCTGAAGTTTTGGAGGGAGGGAGGGAGGCAGAGAGGCAGAGAGAGAGAAAGGCAGGCAGCCATGAGGTTTTGATTAACCAGGACACTTGATGAAGCCAGTGGAACTCCATGTGGTTTAATGAAGAGCCAGAAGAAGACCCATCCTTCTGAATGTGAGGCCGGAAGAAGCAAGAGCTTATTCAGATCTTAAGTAGTAAGACTTATCTTTGTGGGTTCAAATTTGGCCTCAGACACCTACTAGCTTTTGATTCTGGGAAATCCTTTAATTTGTTTACCTCAGTTTCCTCATCTGCAAAATAAAATGAGCTGAAGAAGGAAATGCCAAGAAAATCCCAAATGGGCTCACAGACAGGCCTGAAAACATCTAAACAATAGCAATAAGAGTCCTGGGCCTGCAGCCATCAGATCTTGGACAAGTTTCCTTAATTTTCTGAGACTTTTAAAAAATAAAATTCTGTAAAATAGTACTTGCACTACTTTTCACTTGGTTGTTAGGAAAACTTTTTAATGAGAGCAGTTCATTTCTAGAAAGTTTGCTCAAAGCTTTGTTTCATTTTGATTCTTACAACAATCCTGTGAGGTTAAGCATTAGAGGTTGTGACTTAATTAAAGTCTCCCAGCAAGTAAGTGTGTCACAGGTAGCATTTGAACTCTAAAGTCTTAGTGACTCTAAATCCTTGCTCTACTGCCTATGTAAATATGAGTTGCTATTATTGTTTACATAAATACCTTGTGTTGGTTATAGAAGTTTGATATGCTAGTTTTGCTGTTTAGCCATAAGATGTGGAAAACATGAGTTTAAATATTTTTTTAAATAAAAAGATATTAATTAACATTAAAAAAAAGCAGATGAACACAGCATACACAAAGCTTATTTATGGGGAGCACAACAAGCCAAAGAGAGTGGTGACCAGGGACAGACATTTTGGTCTGGAAATTTATCTGCATGCCTAGTGGGGAGGTAGAAGATGAGTTTTTCCAGAAATGGTGACAGGGTTAATATTTGATCACTCAAAGTTCCATAGAATCTTGTAGGTGTAAAGTGAATAGAATTCTGGGCTTGGAGTCAGGAAGACTTATCTTCCTGAATTCAGATCTGGTCTTAGACATTAGCTTGTGACCCTGGGCAACTCACTTAAATCTTGTTGACCTCAATTCCTCATCTGTAAAGCGAATTGGGGAAGGAAATGGCAGAATCCCTTCAGTATCTGCTAAGAAAACGCCAAGTGAGATCTTGAAGAATTGGAGATGACTGAAACAACTGAACAACAGCAACATTGTTCCACATCTGGAGACTGAGGGTGAGAAATGAAAGGATATTCAAGAGAGGGAGCCCCAAGATAACAGACTTGTCTAGGGAAGGTAGCTGTTTGGGAGAAGGAATAGGGATGAGAGAGAGTAGTCTTAATTGCTTACTGAAGCAGACCACACAACCAATATGTATCAGAGGTAGGACCCTCTGAAACCAACTCTTTGGACTCTGAATTCAGCTTACTAGGAAGAATACTGGCTATGAAGTCAGAGGTACTAAGTTTAAATTTTACCTGTGTGACCCTAGGTAAGAGAAATAACATAATTAATGCATTTGAAGTACTTATACTTTGCTTTTGGAAATAGTGGCAATTTATTTAATTTGGTGAATGCTGAAATAAAGATACCTAGGAGGTTGTTGTAATCAATTTAAAACTCACCACTTTCTGTTCACAAACTTTTTTTCCTACTTCAATGCTTAAGGTTAAATTTTTTTCCCCTCAAAACTATTTCAGGGCTTTAATAAGATGTTGTTTTAAAAAAATGTATGTGCATTTTTAGGAGCCTTGTATTTATAACTTCAGGTGATAACTAATATTTTGAGACCTGTGGTTTACAAATGGGATAGATTGAACACTTTGATAAATCACTTAGATTATTGGGTAAGGACTTAAAAACTTAGGTTTCTTCCATCTCCCTCACAAATGCATTCCATTAAGATCTTTGGGAAGAAGAAAAACCTGCTGAACTTCTGAAAAGTTGATCTCAGCATGTCTTCCATACCTATGTGCAATCTAAGGAGGGAATGTGATTGCAGCAAGATTTTTCTGTCAGATTCCTTCCTTTATTTTACCACTACGAAACTATTCTATTTCTGTATGTTTGCCAAGGTAGATCACTTTGATAACAAGTAATTGATCAAACTTCATAATGAAGCAACACGAGACCCTTTCTACTTGAGGAATACATGTTAACTTTATCAGGTACTATGTGCCCAACATTGCAGACACTGCAACGAGATTTGAGCTATGTGTATATGCATTTTGCATTTTAGTTTTGTCAGTTTGTTGCAGAACTTAATAAGAGTAGATTCTGATATTTAGGAATTTTCTTTTGTAATCTAAATATGAATAAAGTAGATGTTTCTTGATTTACCTTAAATATGGTTTATTAAAAATAATATCATGTTGTTCAGTTATTTCTGACTCTTGGTGAGCTGAATCTTCCTTACTCTAGACCAGGTAATGTATTTATTGTACCACATATTTATATTATTTTAGAATGTTCCCTCCCCCCAGTGATACAGAGCGCAATCTTTCCATGATTTCCTATCCATTAAAACCAAAATTGATCATTAATATAGCCAGCTGCACATATTTAGGAGCTATTTGCATTTTTTAGGTGGTTTTTTTTTTGCAAGGCAAATGGGTAAGTGGCTTGCCCAAGGCCACACAGCTAGGTAATTATTAAGTGTCTGAGACTGGATTTGAACCCAGATACTCTTAACTCCAACTCTTTATCCACTGTGCCACCTAGCCACCCCTATTTGCATTTTCTTAATATCACCCCTTTTAAGTTTCTATCAGGACTCTTTGAAAACTCATTCTCATTTGAAAACTCATTGTCATTTACTTTTCCTCTTTTGTGGTTATATGGAGAGACAATGTGCCATTGACAGTTAACCTTTGAATCAGAAAGACCTGGATTTAAGTTCTGTGTTTGACACATTTGCTCAGGGATCCTGGGCCAGACTCTTAACCTCTTGATACTTCAGACAGCTATCTGACATGATTCTTCAGAAAAGACCTTTTCTGGTGCAGTAAAATTCTCAGGATTATTATGAGGAACTAAGGAGCTAGTGTTCATAAAAAGTTTAGCATAATGTCTCCCACATAGTAGGCACCATATAAACATAACTATTTTTACCACTAGTAGTGGCAATTTTCTGTACCCTATCTATTCCCTAGCTCTGTGGTTATAGTAATGGATTTTGCTATTGGTATGGTCTCTCTTTAACTTTTTTTCCCTTAGCATTATTCATAAAGATCTTCCCAGATTTCTTTGTATTCTTCATACTTGTTAGTATTAATGGTTTTATTACATTAGTATACCACAATTTATTTAACCTTCTTCTTGGACATCTATGTTGTTTCCAGTGTTTTGTAATTACATATAATGCTGCTTGAAAAATTTTGAACATGTTTCCCTTTGCGATAATGTTTAAGCTATATGTCCAGCAATGGGATGATTGGGTCAGATGTTTTTTTTTTAGGTTAATTATTTTTAATTTTATTTTGTAAAATTACATACAAAGATAGTTTTCGGCATTCATCTTTTTTGTAAACTTTTGAGATTCATATTTTTCTACCACCTCCCCAGCCCTTCTCTCTTTCCATGGTAGTGAAAATCTGATGTAGGTTGTATATGTACAGTTGTGTTTAGCTATTTCCAAAGAATAATTGAACTGAAGAGGGACAAAAGAAAAAAATAAAAGAATTTTTAAGAAGCGAACATGCTTTGCTTTTCATTCAGGTTCCACAGTTTTATCTCTGGATGTGGATGGCATTTTTCATCACAGGGTCAAGTGAAATGTTTTATTTTTATAAGTTTTACTGTTCATTGACATATTAGAGCATTTAAAAATCTTTTTTCGTTTTCATCATACTCTCTGCCATGTATTATGTTTATATCTGTACAAGTCATCTTCTCTCCACTTCCACTCTACCGGTAAATACCATCAGTTTCTTGAAGGCAGGGATTATTTTGAAACTAAATTCCCTGTTTTAAGGACAGTATTTTGTCACAAACTTGTTGTTTGTTGAACTTTATTGTACTGAAACTGAGAAGAAACCCCTATAATCTTGGACAATTTAAAACCCGAAAGTTCTTATAATACAACTCTTGGTTGTTTGAGGGATTGTGAAGAGATCAGCATTATTAAGAAAACTTACATGATAAGACATGATTTAGTCTTTATAACTGGATGATTGCATATGAACCTAGGAGGCCCAAAAGATAACAGGATTCCTTTGCATCTGACTTCAGTTTGAGCTTTTTGGGAGAGACTAAAAAGTCCTTTTGGATGCTTTGGGGAGTACTTATCTAAATATCCATGAGTCAGCATTAATATTTGTATTGGAAAATACTGTTGGGGGAACATAATTACTTGGAGTAATCTTTTTAGAAAACACTTTTCCATTGGTTTTGAGCACACCAATATTTTTCCAAAGGTGATATCTAGAGCCTTTGACACTTTCATATACATTGGTAAAAAGAATGGAGGTAGAGAACCCTCACTTGACAGATGAAGAGACTGAGGTTGAAGTTGGCCCACACAAAGTTGAGGAGACCTGATTAGACAGAGGCACTAGTCTGATAAGTTGACTTGTAGAGGACCAC